>NC_037596.1:20179569-20479569 GCF_003073045.1 Pomacea canaliculata | reverse complement strand
GGCTGACCTGCTTGACCTGTTGAACATGGACTTCACTGACCTCCAGACTAGGGGCTGTTGTTGAGATAATTCTATTTCGGGCTGTCAACAGAAAACGTAGCTATTAAATCAGAGACATTAAAGTCTTAAAGTCCAGCTACTAACGACTTAGATGTACATGCATACGCTTGAAGCTGGACTGTCATGAAGGCCGATACACACCTGGTCACTAGGACTGACGTGCAGATGTCTGATGGCCTCTGCAACATTGGGTACAACACTCCAGACACACCTGCTTGGTTCACGTTTCTGGTAGATATCGGTATATACAGGCGATCTAAACCTACCTGTACATGTCACCCTTCAACACCCACCCGTTATTAAATATTCGCTATCAGTGTACTACGTCACGCTAACAATCTATTACATCACGCTAGCACTGTACTACGTCACGTTAACAATCTATTACGTCACGCTAGCAGTGTACTACGTCACGTTCACTGTACTACGTCAAACTAGTGCACCGTTGCCCATAGTTAACCACCACACACACAGATTGACCCCAGGTCGGGTTATCCGGTCGTTGATAGTCGCCATGTCTCGTGCTAAGGCAGCAGCTTGTCACCACCACGAACACACAAAACTCACGTGACCATAAAGTTTTACACTTTGGACCACTTCTCTGTGTTCTCTCTGTCTGTTGAATGAATTATATATGAAACACTAAAGACAAAATGTGTGAATATTGTGTCTATCTGTATGCCTGCTTACCTCTGAGATAGAGAACACACAGGACGATACTGATGACACCAAAGATGACAGTGAGGACAACGACGACGGTTAAGCCAGCAGTCGAGTTCCCTGCACAAACATCCTGCTGACCATCGTTGGCATGCTACATACAATGACCTAGTGGGTACTAATGACATAGACACAGTCTCAGATGGCTTCAGGTGAGAAAGTGGTCCTTACACACACTAAGCAAAGAATAGCAGTGAGTTGATGTCATGATGTCATGTCACATACTTTCTGTCAAACCAAGTTCATGTCTTTGAGACCAAAACCTTTCTGTCTACAAGTTACTTTTCAGTCCGTTAGAATAACCAAACGTAGACATCAAGAAGAATTTCGCTGTCTACAGGCGATGTCCAGTCTGATGTAGATACATTCTGTTGTATTCATGGCATTACAAGTGCACTTGCTGGCGTGGATAATCACGTGTACACAATATTATCAAACTAGTCAGTGTATTATAACAAGGTCATAGGTGAAAAAAAAACAAACGTACCAGCACATTCTTCTTGACTGGTTTGATGGTTTTGAAGTTTCTTACCGTGTTTGTCTGCACAAAGTCACACTGTACCATTGAACTCATACTTATCGGACTGAAATATCACACAGTATGGGTATGCTTAAGTTATCCATAAACAAACAAACATTATAGCTTCCCACCTAGACAATGTACATTCATTATCTGTACCCATTAATAACAACTTCATAGAAATAAAGAAAGAGAGACAGAAGCGTGATTTGCATTCAGTAAGAAATGTCTGCCCATCACCTGAGGGGTCTCTGGCATTCGATGACATAAAGACAGCGACCTCTACACAACCAAAGAGCACAAACACGCGATGGGCTAAACACTGAGGGACTGTAAACATGTGACAAACAATCTCCATGTTCTAGAATGTATTTGTCTTTCTCAATATCATGTCTTCGCGCTAACAATCATTTTCACACCCACACATGTTCTTTCTCTCCTGTCTCTTTATACCAACAGTGTCCAGTGTGTCTTACCTACAGACTCGTCACTTGATGACTTACTGTCCAAAGGTTTATCTGGAAATAAAGACAAGAACTCCTCTGGTCAGGAAACGATTGTGTTGAACAGACGTCGATTCTAACGCAAAACATTTATCAAATAAACTGTTGATAATCATGGTTGGACTACTGACGGTTAAAAACAAAGCAAGAACACAACTTCCAAGATAAAAAAAATAATGTACTGTAGTTTGTTTATGTATAAACATTGTAGTTATTATACTCATGTGAAAACGTGTTATAATATACTCATATTAAAATATATAGTAATGATATTTGCTTCCAAGATTCGGTGACCTGTTGGCCTAGCCCATTGAGGCTCAGCTCTCGGCCCTCTTATAGGTTAAAGGACATTTTGTATGCAATATCTATGACATGATGTAATATTTATGATATTAAGAATGTATTATCTATAATATAAACAAAATAGTGAACATGACATGGAGTCTAATCATCGATCACATGATATAAGCATATATAATATCTACATTCCAAGTAATAATGTTGGAAGAGGAGGCACACAAAGAAGTGTTTATTTCTCTTTACGTCGCCTTCTAGTATGTCATCATAATAATGATGATGATAATGAGATGAAGAAGAAAGAAGGAAGAAGAAGAAGAAAAAGAAGACATAAAAACACAACATAAAGAGGAGACTAAGTCAAATAAAACTAGTGGTGCACCTGTATTGGTGACATTCACAGATCCAACAGTTTTGATGTCAGTGCCATGTTGACTATCAATTGTTGCGGTGCAGATGAATGTGGTGAGCTCCTCCTGTGGGACGTCAATAAGGACCTTCACCTCCACAGCTGTGTCCTTGAAAAAACAACCATGGTAGGTGATGTTTCCAACACAACTTTTCAGACGTGGGTTGGTCACCACAGTTCTTCTGGTGTTTGCTGCCTCCTGGAGTGTCAGCGCCACGAGACCATTCATTGGGTGTTGGCACGCCACCTGGCGGACATTTTGAAGAATATTTACTTCTCTGAAAGTACCATCTGCAACAAAAGCAACAAAATTTAGTGCTATAAAGTTAAGGATTAAATCATGTATTTGTTACTTTTTACATAAACAGTAATAAAGATAACAACATATAGTCACTGGGTAAGTAAACTTGAAGTGGTTCACTTGACCTACGACAGATCAAGTGGTCGCCTTGTCCTCTTGCTATCATTATTTACCCTCTATGAAACACTTTACACCATTTGCACAGTTGGTTTTAGGTTAAGACATCTAATCATCAAAAAACATGAAGTAGTGATGCTTTTACAAGTTGTCTACTGGAGTCACTTTTGTACTTGATTTTGGTACAAGATTCAAGTTTTAGTACAAGACATTAAATGTGCACAGAAAAGTAATATTCAGGCGTCAAGGGACTTTTTTCACTTTTCCATAATAGAGGAGCATTGTTAATGTGAATTATGATTGATATCCCTTGTCCATGTATAATGATGTTGTTTTGAATTATGATATCAGACTATGGTCATAGTGTGTGCATACAGGCTACTTAATATAAATATGTATTGTATGTACAATAGGGATGAGATGGTTATGAATGGACAGGTGGTTGGATGAGTGGATGAATGAGAGGACTGTTGTATAGTGTGTATGTATAAATTGTTGGTATGTATGATAGGAACGAGAGGTATATGAATGGATAGGTGATTGGATGAGTGAGAGGATGGGTTTTTTTAAATGCTTACCTTGTCAAAGTAACAATGGATGTAATGGCAATAAGTCAATAAAAATGTCGAACTCCTGTGCCACTCTCTCTATTTACTAGAAACAATGAAATTTATTTCCACATTTCTCAGTAACATAGTTCTTTCGTTTCTCATAGTGTTTTATTAACCCATTAACCGGAAAATACCTTTTTAAGTGCGATATTGTAATAAATGGAGATAAAAGATAACAACAATTTTTAAGTAATGTCTTATAATCAATTGTTTTCTAACATTCTGTAAGTTTCCAGTTCTGCAAGATAGCTTTGAATATATCAAACCTACAGCAAGCACCTACCTTTCTTTTAAAGCGTTTACCAGTGATACTTCCATTTGACTGATCAGCTTACAGTCAATGTGTACTAAAGTCTTCAGTAATAAAAGTAACAGCGCAAGTAAAACTAGAGGGATGGCTTCTATTTTCGTAAAAACTAAAATAAAAATGTTGTACTGAATACTTTGCGATTTGTTTTGATTTTGCTCACAATTTTAGTCACTTGCATAATATTCCATTTCCCACACTGAGTGCCACACATGATGGGTTCACTTCCTTCATGGAAGTATTAGTCTGTTAAATATGGTTTACAATCTTAGTTGCAGTTTCACTCTCAGTTCAGTTATTGTTGTTGCCCAGACCTCACAGCCGTGAGCGAGTCACGTGTCTGTATTAAATAAGTTCATTTTAAAGGAATACATGTACTTCCTTACATATTTTCACCAGTGTAAGCAGTGCTTGGGATGTGTTACAGTGTGTTGTATTGTATGTGTTGTATTGAACGTATTGCTATAACTCATCCATTAAAGCGAGGTGACAGACGATATAGTCTATGTTTCTCACGCGTCTGCTAAAACATAGTTTTACTGTTCTTCTGAAGATAGTCACTAAAGCGACTAACCCTAACATATTGTAACTAACATATTGTAACTAACACGTTGTAACTAACATATTGTAACTAACACGTTGTAACTAACACGTTGTAACTAACATATTGTAACTAACACGTTGTAACAAACACGTTGTAACAAACACGTTGTAACTAACACGTTGTAACAAACACGTTGTAACTAACATATTGTAACTAACACGTTGTAACTAACATATTGTAACTAACACGTTGTAACTAACACGTTGTAACTAACACGTTGTAACTAACATATTGTAACTAACATATTGTAACTAACACGTTGTAACTAACACGTTGTAACTAACACGTTGTAACTAACATATTGTAACTAACATATTGTAACTAACACGCTGTAACTAACACGCTGTAACTAACACGTTGTAACTAACATATTGTAACTAACATATTGTAACTAACACGTTGTAACAAACACGTTATAACTAACATATTGTAACTAACATATTGTAACTAACACGTTGTAACAAACACGTTGTAACTAACATATTGTAACTAACATATTGTAACTAACACGCTGTAACTAACACGTTGTAACTAACACGCTGTAACTAATACGTTCTAACAAGTTATTACTGACCCATGCGCAGAGTAAGCGACTTGAGGAAACAAAAGACAAAACAAAGTCAACGTCAACGATTGACGACAGAAGCCGATGATTACCTTCAGCGCGGAGACAGTGAGCGACGACGACAGCAATGAGTGAGAGACGTGAAAGGAGCGAGTGACGACAGACCCCAGCCGCCATCTTGTGGAAACAACGAAACGACTTTGGTGACAGACGGCAAACTGCGAGTAGACAGACTTCCTTCCCAGTTGTTGGTACTCACACCTCCACCCCCCACGCGACACGCACACACACAAACACTTCATCTCTGCCCGTGAGTAATGAGATTACAGGGAAGTGGACAAAGCGGTCATTAAGATATTAGCTTCACTGGGGATACAGAGTCGTCTGCTCTCTAGCAATCGAAACATATTTTTTTCTTTTATTGCCAGGTGTCCACCATGGTCTCACAACTGTTATCAACAACGTGAAGTAAATATACTGTCACTGGACTGAGGTGTTGGCATGACTGACTAAACACTGTCACTGGTTCATCAGGTAGTCACGACAGTGTCAGTCAGTCCGTTGGTCGGTGTGGTTCGCTGGACAAAGTTTCACAGGTGTGTGATGGCTCCTGTCGACTGTCCGCCTCACTCTCCCTCCTCTGCCTCATCTGTCTTCTGGACGTCACCAGACATCTTGAAACTCAGTCAACACATCCCTTAGAGTTCTTTGTGAAGTTCTGGTGACAGTAAATTCTCAATGTGGCTCAAAAGCACTTCTTAACTCCTAAGCTTCGTAGAATATTGTGGACCGTGAGCTTAAGAACGGTTAGAAGTCAGTATTTCCAAGCAATGGAAGCGATGTCCTCAGGTCTTACTTCCACTGTTTTATGTGAGAGGTTTGTTACAGGAACGATCAAATCTTTCTTTTCTACCTCACTTACACATTAGGACCATCTATACCTCCTTCTTTCTTTTAAACAAATGAAGCTTTCTAACAATCCAACCACCTCGTCTTCTGTACACTGCCACATTACCTTGCCTTCGAGAAGCGCTTGTTACAGTAAGCCACTTTGGTAATATGACAAATGTTTGGAATTAAACTCCCCTGTCCACCTTCCAGTTTCTAGAATACTTTGGCCTACATCTGGCACACCGCCATGTTTCTGTATAAATCAGTTCCAAGAGTACGAGGACGGCCACGGACGATAATAAAGTAGACACAAGTGAATTAGCAACTGATGGGGGAGTGGGACAGAGCATCACTTGCATCACTGGTGGGGAACATCCAGCCTGCAACATGGTGCCAACACCATTCCCTGCAGCCCACCATGGCAGCTGCATATGACAGTAAATCTGTGAGCTCTGTTCATTGCAGCACAAATGTATTTAGCAAAGTACAATCACAACATAAAGTTTGAGGGACGAGCAGGGAACATCCATTACAGGACAGACAGGACACAATGAGTACATTACATGACAGACACGTGCTTCTCGTGAGCTGCTCGTGGCCTGTGTCGACGATTTGCAGAATTATTCATGTGACCTTGACCCCAAGCCCATGGTGGACCACCCAGGTTGAAGGTCGGCTGTTGAGACGTGTAGCGCTCTTCGACCACGTGACCTCATACAATAATAGCAACAAATGATTGTTGACATTGCTGTGTACATCAGTGATCAGCTTGTACTAACAACTGTTCAGATATGCTCTTTCTTTGATTCCAGACAGATTAGTGAGTTGAAAAGCTTTGTCTAGCAAACCTTCATCTGAGTTTATAAGCTCATCAGTGCACGTGCAAGCATGAGTGTGTGTAGCATGTGTGAGACACTTTGTAAGTGCCTTCAACTCCCTCGTCAGAAGGAGATAAGTGTGTACTAAACACTTATATAATTATGATTAACATACTTTTACTACTCAACCACAAATAAAAGAGTGTGCATTAGGAATCAAAGTTGTGTTTCTCTATATGTCGTCTCTACAAGCATTTTAATTATGAATGTGTTTTAAGACTAAGTTCTGCTATGCTTTTGATAGGAGCATATCATAGTTTTAGCAAAGCTTATTAAAAAAAGTGGATTGTGGTGACTTAAATGAGGGCAGAGTCAGGTAGGGTGGTGGTGTTCACACACGGGGTCACTCTACAGTCTGACCGAGTGGAGCAGACGAACCTCTCAACAAAGAACTGTGTTCTGTCCGCCAATGATGCTATAAATACCACAATGAACTTTGGAAGGACAAAGGTTCCCGACCCCTAGGTTACATGAACAACGCGATCAAATGAACAGCGAACATGATACTGAACAAACTATAATGTCCAAAGAGAAATGCGCTAACGGGTATCGCCATAGTGAACACGCTCACTCAACAGCTTCACGTTGTGAACAGCGGAATAACGACGAACAGAACTGATGAAATGTTGAGACCTTGTCGGCAAGTATCAATACCGGCCCCCATATTCACTCCGTCGTAGTTTTTTTTTTTTTTTTTAACTACCCAACGATGTCAGCAACAGGAGAGACAATCCAGTCAATTAGCTACAAGAAGATTTGAACGGAGTTACAGCCCTTAATAATTAGACGGGCAAGGAAGTTCATTAAACGATCTGATTATTTGCAGACATACCTTTCTACTGTGACAAAAAAACCTGTTGAGGCTCTTTCTGACAATAAGGTTGTTGTGTGTCATCATAAGTTATGTTAATTAATCTGCATTTCTACAGACAGGGTTAGTTCCCTTGGCGGATATGACTTCAGCTGCTGACTCGGAGTAAAGCACCAAAACTTTCCTTTCCGACATTTCGACATTTCTCCATCGTCTGTGACCATTAAAATCTACTCACTGCAGGAGTAGAAATCTTATAAACTTAAACTTTAATTATAATTTGTATTTATGGTTATATCATTAAGAGTTTTTTTTTTAATTTTTCTTTATGACAAATACTCTAAATTCGTGAGTATTTGGGATGATAATCAATGTTTGTGTGAAATTGTCCACGTGGGTAAGCAAAGTCAGTCACCATGAACGACATGCACCACAGAGAAAGCAAACATCATCAAGCACACAACTAGTGAACACGCTGTGTGAACGCCGTGTCACTTGTGGATCGTCAGACAATGGCAGGGGAAGGAAATAAAGCAAATGTGACTGATGTGTTTAAAACTATTACACAGCCAAACCTCCTGTGACATCAAGTATATCATCCTGTGTCAAAAATATTCTTGAAGAGAACTGAGCCGTCATCACGTTCTGGAAACCTGACCCTGGCATTGACCCCGGCAGACGAGTTCAAAAGGCATTTACAGGGTCACAGAGGGTCTACACCAAGTAGCTATTGTCAATATTCATCTCAATAATAATAATGAAGGGCAGTGCTATCTGACTAATAACTAACAATACAGTATCCATCATCCAACACATCTATGAAAAGTGTATAAATTATGTAAACATCTCTGAGGAGAAGAGGGATGACCAGAGATGTGTGAACGGCCGGCGACACAGTTGATGGGAGAAGATTTCAATGTTACATGTCTTGACTTTGGATATCAAGTTTCAGTACAAAGAAATTGTCTGGCTACATCCAGACTTTTTTTTAATTCTTTTATCGTCATTTTCAACAAGATATTTCAAAAGTGGAGGATGTACGATAAAGAACATTCGTTTCATTATTCAAATACAACACAGATAATGCATAAGGCTTTCAAGTATTGCCCCAAACACTAAGACACTCCGGATCATCGCTACTTTGCTGAGAAATAAAAGTGTTTAAAGGGTTACACTCTGCCATTTTGTTCAGGGAAGATAAGGTCGAATTCACACCAGCTTAAACAAGATTTATAACATCGATTCTAATATCTATCCTTTACTATGATCGTGATCCCTACCACAGCCATCGTCGTCATCTTCATGAACTTATGATCGACTGCTTTGAAACATGTCCGGGAAATAGAGTTTCAGTAATGATCTCAGCCGTGTGTTACATGTAGCATCATCTGATTGTGAATAAATCACCTGTATCTGTGTATTCTTTCAGACTTTTAAACCGCCAGTGTTTATTTTTGATGACGACATCGCAACTAAATGTTTACATCTCGCGCAACGATTGAGCACGAGGTACCCGGCGTCCTGCGGGAGGAAAACAACAAGTGAAGCACCTTCCTTTGGTTCCTCCCTCCTCAGCTAGTGACCAGAGTTATCCTCCACACACTTACACTCACTTGCACACACACACAACTACACACGTGAACACACAATTTCAAAGCATGACAAGTGACAGGAAGACAGGTAAAGTAAATGTTTATTGAGTACAAACTGTCCACAGACGATACATCACGATGTCACAACATGGCGCTAAATGCTGTCGATGTGTCTATACTGTATACTCAGCAATCATCATCAGACTACCCGGCCCCCCCCCCCTACCCTGCCTGTCGCTTACAAAAGCAGCCGATGCTCACAGAATATCAAATACAGGACCTTTCAGTGCCACAGTTACATTTCCGGTACAATGACCCTTAACCTGCTCCTGCTACAGTTTGTAGTCCCCATAGCACTGTCTACATTGTTAAGGCATCTTACTTTGGTGTTGTAGAATATTTCACGTGTCTGTAAAAACTTTGAGTCACTTCGCTTCTGTTTATAATGTTTGTGAAGTTATTTTCACCTGGCTAGCTCTGTGTGCTTCAAGTCTTGTTATAAGCAAAGGACAGGTAGAAGTAGCAGGTAGAAGTAGCAGGTAGAAGCAACAGGTAGAAGCAACAGGTAGAAGTAGCAGATAGAAGTAACAGGTAGAAGCAACAGGTAATTTAACGCCAAAGAAAGAAATTAATGATGTCTGTCGTCACCGCTCGACAACAACGAGGAGTGTGACAGGATGTGGGAGGGACCATCGTTACACAGTAGACTACACGTCCTGCTAAGTGATTATACTCAGGTATACATAATAAGCAAAGCCAACCAATGTCGCCCTGTCGCCGCAGTGTTGTCGCTGATGGTGTGCTGTAGAGGTGACGTGTACTGTCGTCACAGGTCAGCTGACTGGTCACGTGCGCCAGGTGTGTCGCTACAGAGCACGTGACTCACTTGTCCGGCCAGTAGGGCAGACTGGTCTCCTTCTCGGGTGTGTCCACCAGGAACGGCTCCGACACTCCGTCGGCGTTCACGATGATGCGCTTGCGGTAGCGACCGTTCCTGTGGGCGGCCGTCACCTCCATGATGGAACCGTTGTTCCCTTCGTCCTGCAGCAGCCGCAGGAAAGCCGAGACCACGTCTTCCGGTCTGCAAGAAGAGGGAATGATATGAACTAACTGGTTGGCAGGTACAACTCAGCTTCCTCTCTCTTTGTAGGGTTGACGTCGACACCACTCACCTGTCACCATCCGCCCGAGACTTCGATCAGTTTGATGATGTCCTAATTACTTTGACCATCCACCCGTGACTTTAATTACTTTTATTACCTATATGACTTCTACGCCTCTTGTGTTCTGTCTTCACGGCGATGTTTAGTCGATATTCATTTTTGTAGGAAAAGAGAAGAAAATACAGGCAATATAAAAACGCTGAATGCTGTATCGCACTGACATTAGTTTTCCACTCAGGAACAGAAAAAACTAAGTATAAGGTAAAAACCTCAACACCAAATGTCATTGAGTATAATGTCGCCCACTAGCAAGAAAAAAACAAATGTCAGTGAAGAACAGAAAAGACGATTTCTCACTCAATGATAGTGGCCTTGACGTAGACCCTGAACTCATCAAGGTCGATGACCTTGTCCTCGGCGACGACCATGAGGTCAGTGTTGACGGGCATGGGGCACAGACTGCACCAGCGCACGCCGTACTCCTTGTTGTGAGGGTCAGCCTGATGGACAGACAACAGACAGCCTGATGGACAGACAACAGACAGCCTGATGGACAGACAACAGACAGCCTGATGGACAGACAACAGACAGCCTGATGGACAGACAACACACAGCCTGATGGACAGACAACAGACAGCCTGATGGACAGACAGGAGGAGAGACAATGACATGTCTGTAACTATCGTCAGTCCTGTCATGCCAGGAGGACTGTCAGTACAGACTGTGTGCCGAGTTCCTCCCATCGCAGCTTGTGGTTCCTCCACCTCCGGGTGTCAAGATGGCGGCCTATGTCTCGTGATCAAAGTCAGGCAAAGTCTGTTTTATTTCAAATTAAATAAACATCGTATGTTGGGCGCCACTTACCGCCCTGCTCTGTGTGAAGCCAAGCATGGCGTGCTTCGTGCCGACATAGATGGGCATGTGATACCAGTTGGTCATACCTGCAACACAAACAGGGGAGGTAAGTCACCGATACCTGGTCGTCACACCTGCAACACAAACAGGGGAGGTAAGTCACCGATACCAGGTGGCCACACCTGCAGGAGGAAACAGGGAGGTAAATCTTTGCCACTGACAGTCAAGTAACCAGTCACCTAGAGTGGAACTTTCTGTTGTCATGGACACGGAGTTGCGTGCACAGCCAAGGGAAGCAAGTCCGACAACCGTGAGGACAGAGGACCAGCAGAGTTCAGATGCCAGAGGTCAGTGAGCACGACAAACATCGACCCTGCACTGGCAGGACACTGAGGACAATGTGAGGAGGAAGAGGAGTCCTTACCCACGATGGACACCGTGTTGAGGATGACACCACCGCGGCCTCCCTTGTCACGCCGCATGTGCTCTAGTGCGATCATGCTACCCCGGATGGGCGCCGTCTGTAGACACACCCCGGGTATACACGAGCTTTTAAATATTGTGTGTAGACAAGAAGTATTCACACTGTTTATAGATACTACATCATGCACAGTTGTATTTATATATATAAAACTATGTAACTACTGTATGGTGATGTCTACTCCTCGTCTTTCTCAGCGTGGCAACGTCTACTCATTCTGGTGATGCCTGTAAACTGTGCTAATGTCTGATGAGAGAAGTGATGTCTACTTACTGTGCTGATGTCTGATGAGACTAGTGATGTCTACTTACTGTGCTGATGTCTGATGAGACTAGTGATGTCTACTTACTGTGATGATGGACACTAACCTTGCGATCTGAGCTCAGAGTGTGTTGTGGAATGTGTACTGACTTCTACCCATCATGGAGTTGATTATTTATTGTGGTTACATCGACTTTGAGGGTGTTGGGTCGTGTATTGATGTCTACTCACGGTGTTGATGTCTACTCACAATGTGGATGTCTACTCACAGTGTGGATGTCTACTCACAGTGTTGATGGCCAACATTCTCTCCCAGATGCTCTCGTCGAGGATGCCGGCGTTGTTGCAGCAGATGTCGACGTTGCCAAAAGCAGCCACGGCGGCGTCGAATGAGGCTGTGGGGAGGAAAAGGCACGTGCACTGTCATGACAACGACACGTCATTCAAACACAAGGTCAGCATCACTGACTGGACCCACACCTCAACACTCGACACTAAGCACTAAGCACTATGTTGACACTAAACACCATGTTGACACTAAAGACACTGGGTCGCCATCACACATCCCAGACAAGGATGCAAACAGTTTTCAGGACACACCCTATGAGTCTTGCATTATGTTTACCAGACTATAAATATGTCAGTGTCATCAGTAGACACCTCCGTGTATGTCATATCGTTATCAGAGACACTAGGTAATGTCACTGTCATCACTAGCACCACAAGACATCTATTAGGGCCCTCGCAGTGTGTCTGTTAGAGAGTGTGTGTGTGTCTGTTAGAGAGTGTGTGTGTGTGTTTGTGTGTATGTTTGTCTGTGTGTTGGTTGTGCTGAAGTTATTGGTGTGTACACGTGTCCATGGCACTGTCCTGTGTATGTGTGTACAGCTGACAATATAGAGAACAAAGCCACGAGCACCTTTCAGTGCGTCACCATCCGTCACGTCACACTCGCGGAAGATGACCACCTTGGCGCCATACTTCTTCTGCAGGTCAGCCTCCAGCTCCTTGCCCTTCGCCACGTTGATGTCGATGAAGAACACCTGGCCACAAATCACACAATGTCTTGACACAGGCACAGTAAACACTGACACAGCATTGACATCACAGTAAACACTGACACAGCATTGACATCACAATAAACACTGACACAGCATTGACGTCACAATAAACACTGACACCACAGTAAACACTGACACAGCATTGACATCACAATAAACACTGACACAGCATTGACACCACAGTAAACACTGACACAGCATTGACATCACAATAAACACTGACACAGCATTGACACCACAGTAAACACTGACACAGCATTGACATCACAATAAACACTGACACAGCATTGACGTCACAATAAACACTGACACCACAGTAAACACTGACACAGCATTGACATCACAATAAACACTGACACAGCATTGACACCACAGTAAACACTGACACAGCATTGACATCACAATAAACACTGACACAGCATTGACACCACAGTAAACACTGACACAGCATTGACACCACAGTAAACACTGACACAGCATTGACACCACAGTAAACACTGACACAGCATTGACATCACAATAAACACTGACACCACAGTAAACACTGACACAGCATTGACATCACAATAAACACTGACACAGCATTGACACCACAGTAAACACTGACACAGCATTGACATCACAATAAACACTGACACAGCATTGACACCACAGTAAACACTGACACAGCATTGACACCACAGTAAACACTGACACAGCATTGACACCACAGTAAACACTGACACAGCATTGACATCACAATAAACACTGACACAGCATTGACGTCACAATAAACACTGACACCACAGTAAACACTGACACAGCATTGACATCACAATAAACACTGACACCACAGTAAACACTGACACAGCATTGACATCACAATAAACACTGACACAGCAAGGCAGGATTTGTGTGCATGTGTGTGTGTTAGTGTGTGTAAGTGCGTGTGTGTGTGTGCGTGTTGGGGAGCGGGAGGCACTAATGTCTTCCTGTGTTTTGCTGCAAGGAAGGACACGTAGGAAGAAAGGAACATTCCAGAGAGTGGAGTTGGTCTCCAGGCAGAATGAAGACCCTGTCAAGGCTCGGTGCCAAACTCATAAACACAAACAGCCTTGACCTTGTTTGGCTTGTACGACTGCACCACTTTCACCAGCAGGTGCAGACAACCGCTACTAGCCCACCTAGTGACGTCATCACCGCCCTGCCCCAGCTTCTCTCCCCTTGAAACTTTGTTAACCTCCCTTAGACTCCAGCTGTTTATCTAACGAACCCTGGCTTACAAACAAAGTGTAGTTGATGTAGCATGCTCGCCTGGGTCACGACAGCCTTGGCCTCCAGCCTCCTCCTGCCACCAGCCTCCAGCCTCCAGCATCCAACCGAATTTCGCAAACTGCAGCACTCCCCCCTTATCTCGCCTCCCGACTGTGACTCACAGTCAGATAGTGACAAGTGTTCATCTCACACAGAAATAGCTCCCTCCGATGTGCCAGGTAAGATAACTCCTGAGGAGGAGCACAAATCTCACATAAAATTCTTTCTGTCCGACTGACAAGGAAAGAATGAAATAAAGAAAGAACGAAAACAAAAACGAGCGAGCAAAATAAAGAAAGAAAACTGCTGTCGCTGCATTCTCTATTCCTCAAATGTTATTATCGTCTCCTAGAGTGTCAGCTGTTCATCCTAAACGCTTAGGATTTGTTTACAAACATTAATGTTGTTTATCGCGTTTCAAGAGATGTTTAGAGCAGGGAGACGTGTTCACAAGTATGTGGCGATATTTTCAGCCGCGCTGCCAGCAACATTCCTGAGTTCAGCCAGCAGGTCATCAGCCTCCCCGTCGTGGCCTTGGGCGGCAGCGAGGTTAAAATTAAAATGGAAATATTGCACGTGTCTCCTTAGTGGGCCACAGGGAGGGGGAGCTGTTTACCGCACTAACCCTGGTCTTGTCTTTACCTGCCGCTGCGTGCCGCTTGCCGCCTGCCGCCTAACTGCCGCATGTAAGTTCAGGCAGTCAACACGTAGATTCGTAGAACGTTAGTCCGCGAGCTGCACGTGCACAGAAACTAGGACAAGGCCACCATCTTGTTCTGACACACTTCAGGTTCTGGAAAACTTGCTCCTCCCTGTCTCTGTTCCTCCCTCTCTTCTTGTCTTCCTCTCTCTCTCCCTCTCTCTCCCACGTTGTTGTGCATGTCACGTGTGTTGTTTCCCTTATTTATTATCTCCCTTTAAAACTCTCTGTCGTTGCCGCCTCATCAGTTGCCCCTTGACTGTGGCTGTCCCCCTTCCTTTCAGAGGGTTAGCTGACGACAACATGTAGGTGATAAGGGCTGTGATGTGATGTGGGCTGTGATGTGAGCTGTGATGTAATGTGGGCTGTGATGTGGGCTATGATGTGAGCTGTGATGTAATGTGAGCTGTGATGTGGGCTGTGATGTGAGCTGTGATGTAATGTGGGCTGTGATGTGATGTGGGCTGTGATGTGAGCTGTGATGTAATGTGGGCTGTGATGTGGGCTGTGATGAGGGCTGTGATGTGGGCTGTGATGTGGGCTGTGATGAGGGCTGTGATGTGGGCTGTGATGTGGGCTGTGATGTGGGCTGTGATGTGGGCTAATATGTGGGCTAATATGTGGGCTGGGATGTGGGCTGGGATGTGGGCTGTGGTGATGGTCAAGAAAGTTTGACCTGCTTCTTAACGAGGGGCTACACAGCCTCGCAGCTCTACAACCAACTGTGGGGCACCAAGGAGAAGTTCCCCTCCTTCACTGTTACACTTTCAATGCCTCACCCTTCTACTTCACGGCCCGGTCTCTCTTTGAACGAAGTGACAAAACGTTGGAAATGTTTTGTTAATCAAGTATACTAGTATACATGCATATAACTAAGCAGAATTTCCATCATTAAACGCTAATGAAGAAAGAAAACAACGAACAGACAGGTCTCGGACAGACCAGAATCACGTGACGGATCCTGAATGTTGACTGGACCATTGTCTGCCGGACATCAGGCAAAGAGAAGGAGTGAGAAAGGAGGAGAATGTCGGTGGATGTGGAGAGTGTCAGAGGACACGCAAGGTGCTCTGGGCGGACGGCTGTCCGGTCGCAACACTCACCTTAGCGCCTCTAGCGGCCAGAGCGCTGACCATGCCGCGGCCGATACCCAGCGAGCCACCCGTCACGAACGCGGTCTTGCCGGCGATGTTCATGATGTCGACGTCAGCTGCTGATGAAGATGTCGGTGATGTTGTTTGTGGAGGCGGTGGCCTGGAGTCAGACGATTGTCGTCAAGGACGTGTCGTCAAGCGGACAGGGTACGAAGCTGCTGACGAGGGACAAAACTGAGCGGACAAGTCGAGAGCTCGGGTCTGTGGGAAGCAGTGGAACTCGGTGTGCGGCGCCGGCGGTGAGGGGCTGGCCTTATAAAGGACGACAACGAGGCGCGTGTGTCCAGGCCAGGTCACGTGACTGCCTTCATGCTTACACACGCGCTTTCTCCAGAATCCCAAAAACTGCTTCGTGCACAGGCGGCGCCACGAGGCGTCAACCGGCAATTAATGACTTCTTTAGCTGCTTAATACCTGCATAGTTGGTCGGTCAGTCGGTCGGTCGGTCGGTCACCTCAAGCACGAGACCAGTGTGATGTCCGGCAAGACTGCATCATCATTGTCTGTCACCACAGAGAGAAAAACAACAACGATAATCAAGGACAGTTCGAGGAGGTGAAGGACAAGTGGCGTTGTTTTACTTGTTGTTATCATCACGTGCGATAACTGTCTGACCTTTGACCCTGGGGCCTGTAGACAGTGCAGCTGTACTACAACAGCATTCAACGTGTTATTCATGAAGATTTGGAGTTGATTGCATACATCACAAAGACATACAACAGAGTGACTCTCAACTCCACTATGGTGCTGTCATTTTGTTTGATGTCACTATAGAACATGGGATAGCAAGTCTACACTAGTGTGATGTCACTTAAAGAGCATGGGATAGAAGTGTGCACTAGTGTGATGTCACTTAAAGAGCATGGGATAGAAGTCTACGCTAGAGTGATGTCACTTAAAGAGCATGGGATAGAAGTGTGCACTAGAGTGATGTCACTTAAGAGCATGGGATAGAAGTGTGCACTAGAGTGATGTCACTTAAAGAGCATGGGATAGAAGTGTGCACTAGAGTGATGTCACTTAAAGAGCATGGGATAGAAGTGTGCACTAGAGTGATGTCACTTAAGAGCATGGGATAGAAGTGTGCACTAGAGTGATGTCACTTAAGAGCATGGGATAGAAGTGTGCACTAGAGTGATGTCACTTAAGAGCATGGGATAGAAGTGTGCACTAGTGTGATGCCACTTAAGAACATGGGATAGACGTTCAGATTGGTATGCGAGAGGGAGAGTGTCAAGCTCGGGTTAGTATAAGCGAGTATACAAACGGACTAACGCACAATGATTGAGGAAGTCAAGTGAGGACAGGACATCACAGTATGTCACTACAGGTGTCTCAAGGTAACTCAGCGTTAGTTTGTCTCAGGATGTGACATCACAGAATGACAGAAGACAAGGGCGCGGGTGATCCACAGCCCCATACACCCTGAGGCCAACAGGCGGCAGCACCTTGTTGATTCACGTGAGCTACGTCACCGAGTGCAGCCAGCAGTCAACGGTGTTGTAGTCGGTGTTGTAGTCGCCCACCGGTGCCAGACTCGGCCATACGTCATTGTGACAGTCGAGTCACGTGGGCAGCAAACATGAATCACCTGGTGATAGCCGGACTTTCACTGTTTGTTGACAAACGTCACTTGTTTGTAAACATCTGCTGTGGACGTTGTCAATAATTAACATTCTTTGACATTAATCTGAGTTCTTTATCTGGCACCTCCACTGGCGACTCGGAGATAATTAAGATTTTGCTTATTAATTGTTACTAATTAGCAGTTTGATGTGTGAATCGTGTACACGTCGGGTGGAGGGTGGAGTAGTGGGGAGGGTAATTACCAAAAGTTAATTGCTCAATTACCGCGACTTGGCGAGAAAGTGGAATGTTGGGATATGACAGCGAGTGTGGCTGAAACAAAAATTCTTTGTTTTCTTCATCTGCTGATGAAGATGATAATCGTCAAATGGTCGTCTCGGCTCTTCTCGCAGCCCCTCGTCCAATGTGCTGAGTGCGCATGCTCCCTTTCCTCCCTCGGTCAGCAGGCGGCGTGGTTACTGATGTCGTCTCTTTGTCCTGTAACTGGCGCGTGCAGACAGCGTGGTGTGTTCGTCACATGTTCCCTCCCGGTGTCTGCTGACAGGGCCAGGGTGTCACGTGTCACGTGACGTGGGAGGTCCGTTGCTGATTGTACCACATCTCGTATTTCTGACAAATTATCTCCGCACTCATAGCGACCTGTGGAATTTTTTATGGTCTGCATTTCGTTTTCTCCCTTTTTCTGCATTCCTTCCTTGTTTTTTCTTTTATTCCGTCCTTCCTTCCATAATTTCTGTCTGTCTTGCCGTCTTGTCAGGAACTACCATCTGTGATTTAAGCCTGAGAGTGTAAAGGTTGTGTTGCACGTGCGTGTGCACGCGTGTACAGACAGTTGCTGGAAATAGCCGGCAGTGCATATCTCTGCCACGAGGTGTCGCTGTCCTCCATAATTATCAACACACGTAAACAAGTCGGTGAGCAGTGCGTGCGTCCGCGCCTCGTGTCATGGCGGCCTGCAGTGCTGCTGGGAAGTGGTACACTGGGTCAACTAAAGACTTCGACACACAGTGCGATCACACACGCTGCATCCCGTGCCGTCTGGTGTGGAGTCCATCACACACTGGTCGTGCAGTGTGAAGCAGGCTTTAGTGAGACAGAATGGACAAGAGTGTGTGACGGGTGTGTGACAGCAGTGTGTGACAGGTGTGTGACAGTAGTGTGTGACAGGTGTGTGACAGCAGTGTGTGACAGGTGTGTGACAGTAGTGTGTGACAGGTGTGTGACAGCAGTGTGTGACAGAGGGTGTGACAGAGGGTGTGACGGGTGTGTGACAGCAGTGTGTGACAGAGGGTGTGATGGGTGTGTGACAGTAGTGTGTGACAGAGGGTGTGACGGGTGTGTGACAGCCACGTATGACTGCAGTTTCGTTTGTAGGCGTGGTTTAATCTGTGATTACCTTGTTGAATTAGTTTCTTTGAAGTAACGGCACGAGAAGCAAACTTGTATTAAACATCAACACTTGTCAGATAAACAAACCAAAAGTCAGTTTGTCAGCTTCCCATGATTGAGTCCACAATCAACTGTCTGTTGCTAGGGTCTCGCAGGCTGACAGTATTTGTAACGAGCAGAAATTTTAAGCTTTGTGTTTTCTGTGTGTCGCGGCCTTTAGCCAATGCAAGTGCGGTGGATGCAAGTAACCTTGACACGAAGGAGGAACAATCAGTGAACACAGGGTCAAGGTCATGCCCCAGGGCACACGTCTTATGCTTTTAATCTTGACTACAGCTGATCGCCACATGTCAGGTCATTACAACATGTCTGATCATTACAACATGTAGACACCAGTCGACTGGACCCTCTGTCTAACCTTTGAACTCTCTGACCTTGTGATGCAGACTTCCCACAAAGTAGGCAGAACACAATAATTCTGCAAAATCTCGCTACACAGGGGATGACTCCAGCAGCTGTTCCAGGTGAGTTGGTGCTTCCAGTGAAATCCCAGGAGGACGTGAGTCAAGTGGAGGAGGAGTTAATGGATAAAGAGTTCAGGACTAAAGTGGTGTGTTCAATGTTGTGTTGGTAGCAGACTCACTTTTTAGCCCCCATGTCTAACTGTACCGTTAGCAACACATGACAAATTAATTGTGATGCTATAGTCTTGATAAATTATTCACAAAGTATCTAGTCATTCTAGTGAGTGGCATTTCTATGGTCGGTTTCAACATTATGGAAACATTTTTTTTTTCTTTTTTTCAGATTCAGCACCTCTCCTGCACTGGGAGGGGGGGGGTGGGATTCTGTGCGCTCCCTTGTGAGGAAAATTTTTGGAAGAATAATAAGCTGAGAGCTTGCCTTAACATGTAATTTCAGTGGTGTAGAAGGGAAAAACAGTTTCCACGTTCCAAGTTAAAAGGGAATCATCAATTACTAATTTCAGATTTTTACAGAAAAAAGTTCATGGTGCACT
Organism: Pomacea canaliculata; assembly: GCF_003073045.1. Lineage (NCBI taxonomy): Eukaryota > Metazoa > Mollusca > Gastropoda > Architaenioglossa > Ampullariidae > Pomacea > Pomacea canaliculata. Next base: position 20,459,421 of record NC_037596.1, on the reverse strand, counting down.
AGAAATAACTTGGCTGTAGGCAGATAGCAGCCAAACTTTATTTGCAACCTTCAGAAAAGACTACTCAGTTGAGAATAATTAGAATTGTCTTTATTTCTAACTTGTTGCTAAAGCTTTTTATTCCGCATTTTTTTTTTTTTTTTTTTTTTTTGTGCAACAAATAGCCGGAAGAGTTTGAAGATTGAAATTCTTTATTGTAAATATATTTTTTTTTTTTTTGGTCAGGCATTGGCGGCAACTAACCTGAAGACCTTCAAGATTGTTGTAAATAAATATTAAAACCAAGTTTATTTTTTCCTTGAATGTTTTCCTGTAATTGATGTATATGATAAATTGTTTTCAAGATTGTAATTATTTTTTTCTTTTCTTTTTTCTGGTCAGGCATTGGCGTTTTTAGGATGGGGCTTTGGAGGGCTGATAGGTTTGAAGGGTTAGTTCTCCCAAAACCCGCAAGTGATGATGCAGATAACACTTCTATTCGCTGTCAGGCGCCGATGAACTCTTGCAGCTCGGAATGGTTTCACCACAGAGAACATTTTTTAACGCAGTTCACTTGGTGTCGTCTTCTACACGTTTGGGTCTCATTTCTTATCGCATAATTTGTAATTTTATTCATTATTTTTCTCTGGGACTTACTTGACTCCAAACTGCACACACATGCACGGTGGGCGCCAGCAAGAACCAGCACTCTGCAGTGAATGCCTCGTAACTTAGTAAATTACCGCCCCTGACCTTAGTCTGTCCTCATCACAGCATCTGTCCTGTTTCGGGGAAGGACGATGAGCTACACTCAGGCCGCTTGACGGCGCTTGCAGCGGCACGTGACCGACACGTAAACACGTGTGTACAGCTGCTTGGTGTCGACGCTGGGAGGTGACAGCATCTCTCAGCCCAGCTGCTCCTACACCACACACTGAGCTGCTCCTACACCACACACTGAGCTGCTCCTACACCACACACTGAGCTGCTCCTACACCACACACTGGGCTGCTCCTACACCACACACTGAGCTGCTCCTACACCACACACTGAGCTGCTCCTACACCACACACTGAGCTGCTCCTACACCACACACTGAGCTGCTCCTACACCACACACTGAGCTGCTCCTACACCACACACTGAGCTCACACAAACCATCGCCGCCATCTCACCAGCTACACAGGTCAAGCTTACATCGCGCTAGTTTGCAGGAATCGTATGTGTAAAACAACAACAACAACAACAACAACAGAAACAAAGAAAGACAAAGGCTTCCTGTCTGCGGACAAATAATGTGACATAAAATGTATGCACAAGCATGTGGACTGGGTTGTTAAAATAGCGATTCAGCGACACTGCCATAAAACATTACCAGTAATGAATATGTTGCGGACTTCCCTACATCGTTCAGTATATTTAAAAGGTTTCTGAGTGTTTTTTATGCGATAAACACATTAAACATTGCAAACAATAAGATTTGAAAGCCAAAATAAATAAATACTTGACTAAATCTCTCCCTTCACTGCCTATAGTAGATACTTCCTATTGTCACCGCGATGTCCATGTAATCACGTGACCATGTAATCATGTAATCACGTGACCATGTAATCACAGCTGATGTAGCTGAGTGGGGCAGAAGAGAAAATTAACGAGCGAAGACTAGCGCCGCCTTCACAAGCATCCTAGGTCCATGTGTGACCCCAAACATCTCTTTTCCCTCCAACCGAAAGTGACGAAACTATTGTTGTTGTTGTTGTTGTTGTTTTGTTTGGTTTTTCCTTTTTCAATGTGGGGAGTAATAATAAAGCTTGAAGCACTGTCACGTGAGAATAATGTGCAGTTGAAGACACTGAGCAGTGAGAAAACTTTCTTACAGACACTACACAGTGAATAACCTGTGTCTGCAGACACTGTCACGTGAGAATAAGACTTGATGAAAGACATGGCGACTACTTACTGACAGTACATGCCTCGTGTCACTGTCACTGTCACTATCACTGACCACCTGTCCCTGTACATGCTGCAGGAAAATGAAGCGAGAGGAGGGGAGAGCACCGCTGGTAGACATGTGATCAGTGCAGTTATGCCCCTTGCTCACAGGTGTGACGCAGGTTGTGCCAGAAGTTACAGGTAACAATAGACAGGGACCAACCACTGGTCCCTGAGTAATGAGAGATTGCAAGTGTTTGTGTGCTCAGTGATGTGTGTGTGTGTGCTCAGTGTGTGATTACTAATTGTCTACACTGTGTTGTTATTAGTTTCTTTAGTTGTAGAATTCATTCCTTTCTGCAGCTTACCGAGAAGCACCAGAGAGTTGAATATTTTTGAGCCTTGTTTTATATCTCTCCCCACCCTTTCTGTGTTTGTAGTGAAATTAACTTTGATAAGTGCAACAAAACTAATCAGATTAAGATAATTGGATGAGAGCACAACTAAGAACTCATGATTCAATCAAGGCGGAAGGCTGTACACTCATCTCTTGGCTTGTCGGCTCCACATGGGATTGTCTTGGTGGCTACAGACTTTGTCCTACTTTCAGTCCAAGTGTCCATTCTCGATGATCCACTGTGAACAGTGCTCACACTCTCCATAGCTTGCACAGGCAGAAAGCAAACGATGTGAAGTGGGAGGTTTTGTACAGTTTATTTCACATCCATGTTATCGTTAACCAGTACAGTTTCAGTTTATTTATAATTGGACATATTTTGAAACAAATGTACACTGACAAAAATAAAGACAACCAGTTAAAGGTGGATAAGATGGTGGAAGTGGATACAAGGAGTTATCTAAAAATAGTAACCACACTCTATTTCATGCATGACTATAATGACTGAAAGACAGACACACACACTAACACACACACACACACACACATGCACACACACGCACACACTAATGCCCACACTTACACACACACTAACACACACACACAGTAGAACACTACACTGATGGCAGCTGATAAAGTAAATAACCAAGTGCCCCTAAATTCCAAGATAGCTTACAAATATTGCATTAGTAAAATTGATTCTACCATATTATTGTACAATTTTTTTCTAGTGGAAACAACTTTGATTGATTTGAATAATTACTTTTGACTGACATCAAGAAGTTATGCTGATTCTGTTTTGTTCAGCAACAGAGGCAGTGTCAATGAATGAACAATAATGAAATCAGCCTCGATAGAGTGTTATATACATAATAGTGAAGTCAGTCTCAATAGATTGTTATATACAACAATGAAATCAGCCTCAGTAGGTTGTGATATACATAATTGTGAAGTCAGTCTCAGTAGATTGTTATATACAACAATGAAATCAGCCTCAGTAGGTTGTGATATACATAATTGTGAAGTCAGTCTCAATAGATTGTTATTACAATAATGAAATCAGCCTCAGTAGGTTGTGTTATACAATAATGAAGTCATTCTCAGTAGACAGTTATATACAGTGATGAAGTCAGTCTCAGTTCGTTGTGTTATATACCATAATAAGCCTTTGTGTATCACATTTAACAAAAGACACAGCAAATGTCATTATATGCACAACAAACTGTGTGATAAGTCAATGTTTATATTGAAAGGGAATGGGTTTCTCGGCCACAAAGCACTGAGCTACAGGAGGCAGTACAGGTGTTCACATAAAGCTCTTAGCAGATGTACAATCCACTCTCTCACCTGTTGTGACCTCAGTGACTGTACTGTAAATATTTACCTCGCCTGCGTCATCGCCGTTTTCCTCAACCATCCTTGTTGTCTGCCTCGCTCTGGGCTCCATGCAAGGATTACCTTGCTGCGGCCACTGGTCAGTGGTCAGGCCACAGGACTGGAGGGTGAGTGGTGAGGTGGAGCAGGAGGAGGAGGTCCTTGGAGTCAGGTACACGTCACCATAGCTACCAGGGACCGGGTGGCTGCGCACCGCCAGATGGCGGTAGAGGTAGGAACTGCTGCGGCGACAGGGCGTCTGTCGGCTGGACGCGCCTTCGTGCGGGTTGAAAGGTGAGCAGGAGGGAACAGAGGGGAGGTAACTGTTGCTGTCTACAGGCGGGCGGGAGGTATGCAGGGGCAACGACTCGGGTATTCGGTACATCAGTTTGTGGCAATGTCGCTTCTCTCTTCTGAAAACAACAAAACTCGAACTCAGACAGACAGACAGCCAGCCAGCCAGCCAGGTGGAATACGTCCTGCTGTGTGTGAGCATTTCTAACACAACAAACGTACGTGACATGCTTTACTACTTGCGTCATCAGCTGTCAACTGACAGAGAGAGAGAGATCATCCGGAAGAAAGAAAGACAGAGATGCCGGCCTAAAGAGAAGCAGTACAGAGAGAGAACTTACGAAGGTTCAAAGGCAGGAGCGCAGCAAGACGGCCACAGCAAGCACCAGCCCGCACTCACTGCACCCAGCATCCACACCGTCAGTGTGACGTCACAGGCACGTGCGGCGAGTCCTGTCGCGCTCCGCACCAGTAGACGGACCTCGTGTCTCAGTTCGTTTCAAGTTGACCTGCATGACCTTATTTGTAGACACCCCCTAGAGCATCAGATGTGACGATGTTCTCTTGTTTACCACTCGCCTCAGATGGAGATGTGTGATGGCGGGCATGTATCACGTAGCTGGTCACGCAGGGGGGACTGGACAGTGGTGCTGCTGATACCCTGTGCTTGTAGCCCCTGTGCCTGTGGCCCCTGTAGCCCCTGTGTGTGTAGGCCCTGTACCTGTAGCCCCTGTGTGTGTAGCCCCTGTGTGTGTAGACCTTGTGTGTGTAGCCCCTGTACCTGTAGACCCTGTGTAGTCTCGGTCCTTGATGTCCTGTCAGGTGTGGTAATGTTGACAGCCCCTATATACTTGTGGACAACATATCTACCCTGTTTGACGTAGGCATGACAACGTATAGTTTGGTTCCGACCTTCATCCACCACGGCCTTGACCTTCACTTCACGGTCAGTGGAGCATGCGTAGAGAGTGAAGTTTCCCAAACAACTATTTTCGATCTCGTTGAATGCGGCGATGTTACCTTCCTCACCTGCCTCGAACACCTTCAGCAACACCAGGTTGGTCCTCTCGTGCGTGCACGTCACTAGTGTCACGTGGTCAGATTCCAGGAAAGGGACACTTGTAGTACCTGTGACACAAGACAGCAGTACAATGTATGTATTATGTACAGTATTATGTACATTGTAGAACAGTGTTTGTGTACTGTGTACACTGTAGTACAATGTTTATGTATTATGTACACTGTAGTACAATTATCACGGAACGGTGCACAACAATACCCTGCTGGAGGAAGTATACAGAGTACGAGTATCGGGCACTGTGTACAGTAGGTATGGCTGTTGTATAAAGTACAAGTATGGCTGCTGTGTACAGTACAAGTATGGCTGCTGTATACGGTACAAGTATGGCTGTTGTATACAGTACAAGTATGGCTGTTGTATACAGTACAAGTATGGCTGCTGTATACAGTACAAGTATGGCTGTTGTATACAGTACAAGTATGGCTATTGTATACAGTACAAGTATGGCTGTTGTATACAGTACAAGTATGGCTGTTGTATACAGTACAAGTATGGCTGTTGTATACAGTACAAGTATGGCTGCTGTATACAGTACAAGTATGGGTGATATGTACAGTACAAGTATGGCTGTTGTATACAGTACACGTATGGCTGTTGTATACAGTACAAGTATGGCTGTTGTATACAGTACAAGTATGGCTATTGTATACAGTACAAGTATGGATGATATGTACAGTACAAGTATGGCTGTTGTATACAGTACAAGTATGGCTATTGTATACAGTACAAGTATGGCTATTGTATACAGTACAAGTATGGATGATATGTACAGTACAAGTATGGCTGTTGTATACAGTACAAGTATGGCTATTGTATACAGTACAAGTATGGATGATATGTACAGTACAAGTATGGCTGTTGTATACAGTACACGTATGGCTGTTGTATACAGTACAAGTATGGATGATATGTACAGTACACGTATGGCTGTTGTATACAGTACAAGTATGGCTGCTGTGTACAGTAGGTACAATGATGACGGAGGCAGTACAGTACACTGCAGCTATCAGGAACTACAGTAAGTGCAATTATTAAAGAACTATACAGAACAAAAATATTTTATGAGAAAACATTGACACGATGAAACTTGTCTCCTCACTGCTATTACTATAAATTTGAAAATTGTGACTATTCATCTCTCCATATCTCTATCATACATATTGCTCATACATAACATTGTCATATTGACTTTGCAGTCCTCCTCCACAACTGCTCCGCTGGTATGTTTGTATAAACACTTTATTATTTACTCTTCTTACTTGTGAAACTTGTATGTTTACGAATGGTGTTGTTTGTTTTATTTGTATAATTAAACGTCTCGTCAAGTTGTTATTGTTTTCTGAATAACACCACGTCGCTTACAACTGTCTGCAGTAGTCCACAACACTAAACAAATTCTACTTGAATAATTTAAACCCTCAATAAGTAAAATGTAAGCTGTGTAGTTGCACTTTGTACAGCTCATCAGATGACACAGGCAGATGGCGATATTGTAACGAGGCTCATCTACACTCCTCGAGCTTTGTTGACAATGTCAGGAGTAAGGCCAGGTGCTCACCTGCAGACAACATCAAGTCAATAAACAAGACCTCGAGTCTCACACATCGACAGACTCCTCACCTGATGTGACGAACAGAAGACAGACCAGTGCCGAGGTCAGCCCCGGGAGACAGACTGGAGACATCTTGTGTCACGTGCTGGTGTCGGAGTTGATGGAAGAAGTCGGAGTTGATGGAAGAAGAACACCACCTGACTGCTGACCAGGTGTAGCTGTGTGTCCAGTAGTGCACCTGAAGATCCAGTAAGTAACGGGGCCAGAGACTCCAGGAGCTGAGGGTCCAACCTGCAGGCGGTTCGCTACCCACCTTCTCTGTGATTGTTGCCGGGCGGGGCGCGTCCAGTGTTAAAGCCGATCTCTCAGACCGGAAACTGGCGATTGAGTTGTATTAGGGAGCTCGCCCCTAACCCTAGGAAATATCAGGTCTCATCTCAACAAGACATTTCCTTTCCCACAAGGCAGCAGAGCTGTCTTGACTTCCGTCGCTGGAGGCTTCGTCAACAGCATGGGACTTACAGAGTGTAACTGGTGTATGTGCTCTAACATGTCTGTCTCTCTGTCTGTCTGTCTGCCTGCCTGTCTGTCTGTCTGTCTGCCTGTCTCTCTGTGTGTCTGTCTGTCTGCCTGCCTGCTTGTCTGTCTGCCTGTCTGTCTGTCTGTCTGAGCAGTATAACCTACAAAGGTGTGTAGGACAGACATAAGATTGTGTGGGACAGACAGACGGACGGACATAAGATTGTGTGGGACAGACAGACGGACGGACATAAGATTCTGCAGGACAGACAGACGGACTAAGTGGACAGACACAGCAGTAAGCAGTGTAAGCAGCGGTCTGCTCACAGGTGTCAAGGACACAGTCCATCTGTCAAGGACGCAGTGTCACGACCTTTAAGCATGGCGGCTGGAAGGAGAGAAAATACTCAAAGTATTTTTTTTGGGTGCACAGGTTCGGACGGTGAGAAAGTCTCCCCTTCTCCTCTCATCCGTGGTAGCGTGACTAGAGTTAGCCACGGGTCCCTTGAGGTGGTCTTGCTCTTGTTCACTTTATTTAGTTCATTAGATTGATTAATAATCAGTTGACAGTTGACTGGAGGGAGCTGGATGTGGTCATCAAACGGTTTTTCCAGTGTCAACTACAAAGTGTAAGAGGCAAAGAAATTTGCAAGACACTTCTCGGTAACTTTGAACTCTCCATACCTCTACAGCTTTCTCTGGAACCAAGGGAACTGAGAAATCTTGCACACAGGAGACAGACTGGACCAGGAGACAGACTCCGGAGAAGACTGGGTTAGAGAACCTGGACACAAGTCAACACGTGTCTGTCTCCTCCACACCTGCAAGGCTCGCTCTCTGACTTTCACCTGTGATGTGACCAGACTTTCACCTGTGATGTGACCAGACTTTCACAATTGTCTTTGTCCTCCATGGACAGACGAGGGCTTTAGTTGCTTCCCCTTGACCTAGCCAGGTGCTTCCATGAATCAGCAAGAAGTTACCTCCCTTGGCATGCAATCATTCCTCTCTTTGTGTTACCGACCCTTACTCAGCACGCGGCTCCCCTGGGGTAGCATGCAGTTGCCAGGCAACATTGCATCCACGTGACTGAGTTATTATCAGACAGCGCCATCTTGAACACAATATTCACCTCGCAGACACAATCATGGGAAGGACAAGGAAAGGGAGCTTATTCGTATTTATTTTTCTCTGTTCAAATAATTAATAGTAGATTGCTGTCAAGCATGGCATCAAGGAATCAGCCTGTTGCTAAGGTAAATATCAACCTTAGTGTCGTCAATCGTCAGTGATGATGAACATGGAGTGTGTGTCTCAACTTAAAGACTTCCAACGCCACCAAGACTTTGACAACAGGCGGCAAGTACAACTGTGGGTGTGGACAGCAAATAAACTGAACACAGGTATGATGTACTCTTACTACTGACTGTCAAACATCCAGCATGATTACATACAGGTGACAGGTGACATGTTCAGCTGTCAGTGTGTCTGTAACTCTGTGGACACAGAGGGAGGTGGTGTGTACATGGGGAGGTTTGGTCTCTTCATTCTTCTTCTATGGTCACTAGCATGAGTAGTAGTAGCAGCAGTAGTGGCATTGAGTGGACATGAGAGACGGACTGCACACCTGTAGTTGATGTGACCAACATGGACTAGTCATGTCTGCTGACTGACACAGTTGTTGTGAACATACAAACATACAAACATACAAACATACAAACATACAAACATACAAACAATACAACTGTTGCCCAGGCTGTGCTGTGGCCTCCTGCTTCTTCATCTCATGGTGGCTTGGTGGGCAGGTTGCTGAAGGTGGCCTCCTCTTGGTTTGCTGGACCTGAGATCTGAAACACTACAGGTAGACATGTGTGACTAGTCATTGTCACTACTGTCACCAGTGTCACCACATCAAACCGTTGGTGCAAGTGCATATGACAATAGCAACAGCTAAATCCAACTGACTACACTTGACACAAGGATGTCAAATATACATCGCAGCTACAAACATGCAATCAGTCAGTTTACTTATGTTTGCTGACAAACTCAGTGTTACAACTGTGGTATGGCAATCAGTGCAGTGTGTTACAACTATGCTGACATACACACAGATACTCACATTGTTGCTATGGAGACAGAAGGATGTGAGGTACAAGCAGTGCGGGGACCCCGATGACAGCAAGAAACATGGCGCTGACCGACGATTGAAGCGCTACAGACAGAGAAAGTGTGTAAGTGTGTAGGTCTGTAAGTGTGTAAGTGTGTAAGTCTGTAAGTGTGTAAGTGTGTAAGTGTGTAAGTGTGTAAGTATATCAACGACTGTAAGAGGACGATGGTCTTTGCAAGAAGTTCGTTCATAGCCCTGTCACCTTGTACTTATTTGTACACTGTCCCTAGTCTCTGGAAAACTATTTCAAGTGTTGTCAAAAATAGAGATCCTGGGTATCACACAGGACTGATTACCGACACTGCATCATGTCGAATTATTTGTCATGTACCTGAGTTAATAGCACAACATGCTTCAATATTAGTCCTGTAATTAGCTAATTATCAAAGTTCACGGGGCTAATCGTTCCTTGCGAATAAAGCAGACAAATAACAACAGCATTGACCTCCCCTTATAGCAGGGGTCTCAAACTCATATTAGCATGTGGGCCGCAGTGGAAAGTAACAGCCAGTCAGCGGGCCGCACCACGAAAAGAAAATGTTTTTTCAGTAAATTTTACGAACACTACGGTCACTGCATTAAATGCTAAATAAAGTTTTTATAATTATAATTACATTTAGTGTAGTTTATTACATGCACAGGCAGTTTAGTTTATTAAAATAGGTTGACATTGTCTCTGTCACTAATAACGGGGGTAATTTTCACTGCGGGAGTTAATCACCAAGCACAACATACATATACACCGCGGACGTGGCCACGGGCCGCACAAAAATGTTTCGCGGGCCGCATTCGGCCCGCGGGCCGCGTGTTTGAGACCCCTGCCTTATTGGCTCCTGAGAGCAGGATCCAGGATCACAACCGATACAGCGACACAGCCACACAGGGGAGCCCCACTACAGCCCCACTACATCCACACCACAGCCCCACTACAGCCACACAGGGCGAGCCCCACTACAGCCCCACTACAGCCACCCCGGGTATATCAATCAATGAGAAGAAGAAGGACAAGAATAACAGCAGTTGACGTGTGCGCGATGGTCCATCAGAGAGGCAGGCCCACTGCGCATGACACTGCGCATGACTTCCCACTCAACATCACGCCATAGCTCACCTTGACCCTCACAGGTCACCACGGACAGAGAGGGAAAGACAGATGAGAGCGGGGGAGAAACAAAATATACTTACCTGTGTTTGGTGGACATGTCTTGGAAGATGTCTGCTGTGAGTGGGCGTTCTCAGTGTTGTGTGCTTTAAACACAGACGTACACACACACGTACACACACACGTACACACACACGTACACACACACACACGTACACACACACACACACACACACACACACACACACACACGTACACGTACACACACATGTTTTTGTACTCAAAACATTGGGAGCTCAGTGTGTATGTTTGATCAATGCTTATCTGCGCTCGGAATACTTTGTGTTCCATGTATGTTTTCTACCTAATTATTCCGTATAAAAAATAAAAAAAAAATGTTGATATACATGAGGAGACAGAGACAAGCCGTGAGGAGACAGAGACAGGCCATGAGGAGACAGAGACAGGCCGTGAGGAGACAGAGACAGGCCGTGAGAGGCAAGCTTGTCATCGTCTCACCTGTCAAGGTGATGTTTAGAGATGTGTGCACGATCTCAGTCTTGACCGCCGTGGAACTGTTGCAGAAGACGGTGTGGACATCCTCCAGTGTCTCCCTCAGGACGACCGCCCACACGGTGACGTAGTCCTCCTGGAAGGAGCAGCCGTAGAGGAAAGTGTTTCCGCTGCAGCTGCTGCTGCTGACGTCGGCGTGCAGTGTGCGCGTGGAGCCGTTGGATGACATGTCTGACATGTTGATGAGAACCAAACCTTGCTTTCGGAAGCGACACTCCACCAGCTCTGCTTCCTTTGGCATGGACACCCGGTTCAAATGGCCGCCTGCAACTCACGTCACGTGATGTCCTGCTAGTGACGTCACAGAACCACGAGGGTCAAATGCCACACGACCTTTGAGTGTGGTTGTACATTTGTCATCTGAACAGCACCGACTCAGCACGTGAAACAATATTCTGGTGTTTGTGCCCATGTTTTCATTTTAATTTTAAAATTAGAAAAAAGTGTTAACGTCTCTTGACATCGGTTAATCCCTGTTTCTATTTATATATTATGATAAAATAATTGTGAGACAAAACGAATCCTACAAAGTTTTTATTTGTTTGTCAAACGTCGTCCTGTTGAATCCACTTTGTTCAGAAGACGACAAATATTATCTTCCATCTTGTTCAGCGTACCACACTTTATTATTAAAGCCTCAATCCGCTTCTCGATGGTCGAGCTGTCCAGTCCACGCAGCCGCTGCTTGCAAGTCGACCACAAGTTCTCAATGGGGTTGAGATCACAAGAGTTTCCAGACCACTTTAGTATGTTTGATTATTCTTGAAATATTTCTTTACTTCTCTGACAGTATGACATGGGAACAGATCTTTCTGGAAAATTCCAGATCCGCCAGGGAATAACATCTTCAGGTCTGGAACAAGTCTTCTGTCGAGCAGCTCGAGGACTTGCTTCGAGTGCATCATGCCAGTGACTGGGTGCAAGGAACCAACATCATAATAGCTACAACATCCCCAAACATCTTCTTTGGTGATTGTTCCACACAGTGGTCGATGTGACCTCCGAACTTCGCTTCCTCAGGACAGTAGAAGGACTTCCATCACAGAAAACAAGTATTCTCTCATCTCCCAGAGTCCACTCCTAGCATTTCAGCTCCATGTAGCCATTGACTTTCATCGCTTTGGTCAGATGCTTTATCACTGGTCTGTAGGATGTTTTGTCTGCCTCCAAGAGGCATCTTCAAACGATGAGTGAACTAATTTCTGTTGCCTTAGTTCTCAGATCACAGTGCAGGGCATTCGCTGGTCCTTGTAGTATCCCTGATGCTGCCCCTGGTCAAGATGGTGTCATCCCTCCGCGTGCTTTTCCTCTTTCGTCCACATTTGCCGGGCTACTTTGGCTCAACAGACCCTGCTTTATTCTTCATTGTGATGATAATGGTGACAGTGACTAAGCTGACAACAACTGTCTGTGGGTTTTTCCACTGTGTTCATGTAAAGTCACACTACTTGCACCTCTTTTGGGTGTAACATCCACGTTGTTAGCTTCTTCCTGCCGAGTTCTTTAAGCCTATCTTATGTCAGAGTTGTTACATTAGTTGTCCTACATACAGCATAGCCCAGTGTTACTTCAGTAGACCTACATATAACATATCCCAGTGTTACTTTAGCCTACTTGTAATAAAAAGCTTTGTACGGTAGCAACTGGGTGGCCATTGAAAAAGCGCGGGTTTTTTTTCATTTTTTGTTCACCAGTCGTTGGATTGTACATAGCAAAGCAGACATCATCCTGAGTGATTGTAAATGGCCAAAACTCTAACAGGTTCAGTTAAAGAAAAGACTTCCAGCAAAACAATTCAACTATTCGCCTTTTATGTCCTTAAGTTTTCATTGAAATAATGTCACTAATATTTCTAACGATAGATTAAGGGGATCGATGTAAAATAAAAGTAGATACTGTTGTCTCTGTTTGTAGATGACACATCCGTGTTCATACATCACTCTTCTTAATTCATCAAAAGAATTTTTTAAGGCATACACATCATTGACACTTTCTCTGAAATGTCGGCTTGAAAAGCTATCAAAGGCGGAAGACAGTTTTAAAATGGAGTACAAGAAATTCTCAAGTAAGGCACGTGACCGACTGGAAGTTCCTCTGGGATCCTGGTATTTTTGTGTTCTTGGAACAACCGTTATTCTTGTAGGCATACATGCAAACCTATTTATAAAGCACTACTTAAACAAGAATGAAATTTAATATCTTGATTAGAAAAAGCAGATATCATTCGTAAAAATACTGTGATGAAAGGTCTTACTATATGTAAGTGTGACTTAGTCATGTCATCAATGATGAAAGGTCTTACTATATGTAAGTGTGACTTACTCATGTCATCAAATCGGTAATTCTATGTGTGGCCTTGTTGTCGCTGTCCTCAGACAAAGTTTGTTTGGACCTAAAGTAGCCGTCTGGCAACATACAGAGATTGATGTCTCGTACACTGTGTAAAGCATTTAATGAAAAACATTTACATCACCCTTTTAAAGGAGAATGAAAGTCTTTTAAGATTTGTTTAATGATGCATGTTCAATTACCACTTGTCGTGTGATAAATTTCAGAGGAAAACGAAGCTCCTCTACGATTTAAAGTCTACAGTTGATCACGTGTTCCCAACAAGAGACTAAGTCCGTAAAAAAAAGGTTTTGTTAAGAAAAGGTTTGTATGAAATCATTATGTCAGACAGACAACTTCAAGGGCTGATGAGGACCAATTCCAGATCTCGTTCTTGTCACGTGCACGCTCCTAGGCAGGGTATACAAGCAAGATATATATATATAAGGTTGCATTGGATACATTTTAAAATGTCTTTGACACAAACTACAGGAAATAGCGGGTTCATTCACTCAGGACTAGTAAACCCATTTTTCATTGGCACGCAGTACACACACCCACATTCTCTCGCGAGACAAGGGATTGAATCATTTCCCTGACAAGCAGACACAAAACTGAAGGTGAAGACCCTCAGACTGTCTCGGCAGTGTTTGTCCACGTGTACCAGCGCACCTGTCGGTGAGTGAGGGAAGGTGTGACTACAGAAGCCATCGCAGCAACTGAAGATAAAAACCCTGATAATCACAAGGATACAACAAGAAGACATGGAGACATCACAAGAGACCAACGCCCTTCGAAAGCCCTCACCTACCTTGTGCACCTGTCGTGGTGAAGCTGTTGCTGGCGGTGATGATGACGACGACAATGATGGCGACAGGCGCGAGTGACGGCATCTCGTAAGTGAACAACAACTCTTGAGTGAACTTTTTTGGCAGCCGCCAGCCTTTTATTTGCCTTTCACGGGACTGGTGCTGATAGTCTTCACACACACACACCGCATATGCACACACACACACACACGCACACACGCACCACACACGCACCACACACGCACACACACACCACACACACACACACCACCCGCACATGCACACACACACGCACACACACACACACACACACCACACACGCACACACACACCACACACGCACACACAACCCGCACATGCACACACACACCACACGCACATCAATGCAGCCTTCAGCACTGCGCTACAAAAACACTTCATCAGGTGTCTTTCTTATGCATTTCCGTTCTTGAATTCCCTTGAATATCATAGCCTCTACTCCACTGATCTCACTTTTCACATGCACTTTGTCTGTTTTTCACACCACCACCACCACCACCACCACCACCACCACCACCACCACCACCAGTGCATGATGTCATTCGATTTGTGTGGACGAGCCCACAACACAACTCTGTTAGCCCACAAGGGCCATTCCTGACACTGCTCTCACTTCTATACAGCATTGTGAGCCAATCTTTGAAAGAGCGCTATAAATGTTCATCATCATCAATCGTCAATCTATCACAAATCTATCATCCCTCCATCTATCATCTCTCATCCATCCATGTATCATAATCAATCATCCATCATCTCAATGAATCATCCACCATCACCAATCATTAATCAATACCAATCATCATCATCACAATCATCATGTGTTCAATGCAGTTTCACGATTTCGCCGTGCTCGTAGCGCCAGATGTCGGATGTCGGGATCCATTCTAACGGCCGCTACAAGGGACACAACTCGCTGCAGCAGGTCCCGAGACAGTTTCCTCCACAAACACAATGTTTACAGCCTCTCCGCAAGTTGCAGCCCTTAAGCCCACCCCACTCTGACAGGGAGCTTTACTTTCAGTTTATTTATGGTTTTTCGTTTGATGCCAGACCTCGCTGGGCTTGTTTAGGGGCCGCAACTCTCACAGGCTGCGTGGTTCCTTCTGCTGTGCACTCGCTGATCTCCCTTGTGCCTTGTGTGCGGGCATCACCAGTTCTCGCCTGGTGTTCTGCTAGTTCTCACAGTCCCAAACTCCTGGCCGCCTCTTCCTTTCTTGATAAGAGTTGCAGGAATTGTTCACTCAAAAAACACATCACTTCCCTTTTATCAAAGATTTGTTTAACTTGTTCTCTCTCCTCTCCCTTGGCTCAGCGCCTGACTCAACACCGGACACCGACTTTCATCTATTGTTTGCGTAATTAGAGGCCTAATCAGACCGGAAAATACTGTGTTTAAGCTTTTAAAATAAGACTATTACTATTATACGATTACTGTTATTATTATTTCTTCATCCTCATCATTATATTACACATGTAGGTGTGTAAACTTTTACATAAATCGCTGATCTGTGGTACAGGAATAATCGCCCAGCCCGAGAGGAACACAGAAAAATGTAAAAGATAAACAGATGTAATCAAGGCAATAAAAAGAGCGCCCCCACATCTCCATCTTTGATGGTATCACAATTATTTACCTTTACAGAAAATTTATTGCTCCATTTCCATCTCGATTCTCTTCTCTTCTTTGTATTTGAGTAACATGCACACACAGTGTCTTTCACACAGTCAGCGAAACTTCGCGGTCTTCAAAGTAAACATCCGTCCAGAGGAAACGAGGTTGTTCATGATAACATAGACAAACTTCAAAGATACGGTTTGTGGTCTTGTGTGTGCGAACACACTTCATGTCCGTCTCAACCGTCGGGGCTGTCATCGCTGTTGCTCACCAACAACTACAAAAAAGCCGACAACCGCTACAAGAACGACGACAGCCCGGTGACAACATCAGGGCAACGTCCGGTGCCAAGTGCTAAGTGCCAAGTGCACCAAGACAAAAATCTGAAGTGTGAAGAGAGCAGTGCTGTTGGCTGTGGCAGATGTTATAGACAGGTGTTATGGCCGGCAGTTGAAGGCTTTCAACATCAACACACATCAAACACAAGTAGATAACATGTCGGCGACACCTACAAGGGGCAGCAATACGATGTCTTCCGTTTGGTGTGTGACACACAGACAGGAGGAACTCAAACAGGAGGAACACACAGACAGGAGGAACACAAACAGGAGGAACACACAGACAGGAGGAACACAAACAGGAGGAACACACGGACAGGAAGAGCACACAGACAGGATGGACACACAGACAAGAGGAACACACAGACAAGAGGAACAAACAGGAGGAACACACAGACAGGAGGGACACACAGACAAGAGGAACACACGGACAGGACGGGCACACAGACAGAAGGATCACACGGACAGGAGGTGAACAAACCTGAGAGATACTATAATATACGAGCTTACATCGCACAAAAATTATCAGGGGGCTAACAATGTAGTAATTAGCTCACAGAGCTAGACCAGTGTGGTCTCTAGCTCACACTGTAACGTATGAATGATACTTCCATACTAGGCAATCATTACCCTAGAGGTAAAAGTACCGAGCTCTGAGGGTAAAGGAGCGTCTACCCATTTAATACCATCAGGAGAGACCTGCTGAAGCTGACCAAATTGTGAGATGGAGACCTACCCCTTCCTTTATCAGCGATATAGTGGATAGGTTCAGGACTACCCTTACCTTTATCAGCAGAAAACTCTGTAGGTTAAGGAACTTAAATTACCCGAGGTGAGGATCGGCAGGGTGTATCCAAGGCGGGGTTAAATCCCAAACGAGTGAGCGGTTAATACAGCGGCTCACCCGAGACGATGAACAGCGGGTTATCCTCAGTGAGTGAATGGTGAATAATCAGCAAATTATCCTCAGTGAGTGAATCTGTGAATGGTTAATAATCAGCAAATTATCCTCAGTGAGTGAATGGTGAATAATCAGCAAATTATCCTCAGTGAGTGAATGGTGAATACAGAAGTTTACCCAAGACGATGAACTGACGATCATAGAGTTATACAAGGGAGTGGATGGCCGGCACAGGTGTTGGCACTGAGGAACTGAGGAAGAATCAAGGTGGGTGAACCGTTAACGCTGCTGTTCACCCAAACTGACGAATTGATAAATTAAAATACAACACCACCAGTGTGGTTCACAGCTGACACAGCAACACTGGTCTGGTCAGTTCTCCAGCAACAAAATATCGTTTCAATGCTGCCCTCAAAAAACTCACATAAAAGTATAGAGTGGTGTTGATCCCCAATATCATTAAAATGGCTTTTTTTTACACAAACACACATTTTACATAAGATAATTCTCTTAAATGTTCTGTACTCAATTTGGATATCCTGCATGAGAGTAGAGATTAGGTAAGTGTCCATCAATAGGACTTTAAACTTTACACTTTATCTTTAGTTATTGAGTAAATGTTTCCTAATCTGCTATGAATGTGGATTAAGTATTGGAATTTTTTTCTCGTTATCAGAATGATTCAGAACAATTTTAATCTCTGCAATCACACTCCAACAAACAGAAGTCATGCCATAAAAATAAATCTAGAATAAATTAGTTTTGTTTCTTCATTGAAAAAAGCATACATTAAAAAACATGCAACAGTGCAAACAAGTAGGTTTTTTTTTAAATTTGTTTCTTCGATATCTTTTTCTGGCTGGACATAATGGTGTGCTTGTAAAATCACTGATCTGAAGTGAAGACATACAATGACAATTCTTCAATTACAAGAGGTAAAATAAGCAAGAAAAAATGTGTTTTCCTATTTATTCCTCGCCTTTTACGGGGAAAGAATAAACTAAGTAAGTGAAGTAATTAAGTTCTATCCAATAATTAGTATAAACATCAGTAAGGTATCAAAGGAGAGTGGAAGGTGCATATGTACAAAAATGGCGATTTACAAAAACATATTTACAAGGTTTCCTGGAGTTGGGGGGGGGGGGAGGTACCTCTAGAAGCCTCATCTATTTTTCTTGAATGTATTTAGGTAGATGGCGCTGAAAGCAGTTCACGGAGGTCAGTTAGTAAAGATGGAGAGGTCTTGTCTAGGAATGGGAATATTCAGTTTTAGCCAGGTTCTAGAGTTATTGGAGGAAAATAATAGAGAGAGTCTTGGCGATAGTTTACCCCTCAGTATTTTGTACATGAAAACGCATTTATTAAATTTAGGAGGGGAGGAAGTATAGTAAATGGTAGACTGACTGACGGTAGTATAGATGACTTTTCTTGTGTCTAGCAAATTTCTAATTCTTGCCAGCTGATAGTTGGAGATGCTTTTGCTTGTGGCTGAGATGTGTTGGGCCACCAATATGTTACTGTCGATGGTGACACCCATGTGTTTGTGAAGCTGTACTTCCATGATTGACTGAGCGCCATATGGATACTTGCAAATGGGTTGGCTAGGTTTGTTTTGTTTTGTTTTTGTTTGTTTTGTTTTTTTCTGGTCGTCAGAAGCATGACTTCAGTTTTCTGGGGGTTGAGGGACTTGTGGTTTGAATCGGCCCAAGCCTGAAGTTTGTCGGCGCTCATCTGTAGGATGGAAGCAGGAGGCTCAATCTGTTGGTGGTAGTGGTGGTGGTGGTGGTGTGCCTGTATTGTGGCTTTGTCTGAAAATATTTCACATGATTCGGATATGTGAAGAGGAAGATCATTCATGTATATGAAGAAAAGAAGAGCTTATAATACTGAGCCTTGAGGAACAGCAAATTTAACTTCAAAAGGATCAGACAGTTGGTTATTTACAGCGACTCTCTGAGTTCGATTATCGAGAAAGGAGGTAAGGAGTTTGGTGCTGCCAGTCCTTAGTTTATATAATTTTTTTAGTTTTTTGATAAGCAGATTATGATCCATAGCATCAAAGGCTTTGGCAAAGTGAACAAATAAGGTATCAGAAAATTATTGTCATTAATATTATTTAGCCATTGTTCCACAAAAGGCAGACAGCTACATGCCACCATGGTCAGCAGAGCTGGGAAATGGGTACCAGACCCATTAGAGTGTTGAGGAGTGTTAGGGCAGTGAAGAAGAGATGGGTACCACCCTCTGAAAACAATGAACCCTTTAATGTTTTCTTTACCAATGACCGAAATGTGAGAGGAGTCTACAACTATAGCAGAGTACAGCAGCTTACTATGTAGCAGTCTATCAGTGATATAGACTAGTCTACAGTAGTGTGTCATCTGCAAATATATCAGATATAAATTAGAATACAATAGTGTATCGTGTACAAATATATCAGACTACAATAGTTTATAATGTACAAGCAGTTCAAACTACAATACTGTATCATACACAACTATTTCAGAGATAAAACATCACTGCAGTAGTGCATCATGTACAAATATATCAGTGAAATATTCACAAACATTGGTCATTGTCATTTTTTACACAAAGAAAGGTTTGCAAAATGATATTCTAAATACTTGTATGGTGATGACATGTCGCAAGTAAGTACATTCTATACACTTATCTGGTAAGATTTTATAAGGTGGTGCATTCTATAAACCTATATGGTAAAACACTTCAAGATGGTACACTCTATACAGCTTTGTTGTAATGACATATCATAAAGTTACACTTATATCTCTTTGCGGTAATTATAGGTGGTACATTTTGTCTAGGTGAAAATGCATCACAGTATACATACTGATGTGATAGTGACATATTGAAAGATAATCCATTCTCTATACACATGTGGTGATGTCATAACATAAGGTAATACAATCAATATATCCATGCACTGATGACATCAGACATGTCCTTGTGTCACTCATTTTATTCAGTTAACTATGTGTCACCCTATACTAGTTGTGTGATGTGTCACATGTGTCCCTACTTTCATTTTTGCCACATGAAATGACAGGCGCACGTGACACTGTGACTGTGGAAAGGAGCCAGCTTGAAGACACTGTGGCTGTGAACAGACCTTGCTTAAAGACACTGTCAATTGAAAGACACTGTTTCGTGTGAGCCACGTTAAATACAGCGTTAAGTGAGAATAATCTGTTAGTTGAAAGAAACTTTATTTTATAAACTGTATGAAAGAGAGTGATAAGTGCCAATAGGCTGTGACTGAAGGCATGTTAATGAGGTAATCAACGTTTTGAAGAGTTCTAATAGCGTTTAAACTACTTTTGTTAAAACTGTACTCATCATCGTATTTAAAAAACTATTAAAGTATGTTTTTCTGTTGTGTACTGTACCACATCCATTGATTTATTTTTCAATCGTTCCCTTGTTCATGGTAAAATAGATATCCCGATAAACTTCACTTACCATTCTTGTTGTTGTACAGGGTAAAAGTATTATTTTATACAGTGGACATTGCTGTCAGGGACTGTGGACATGTCCTGGAGTGGGAACATGTTGTCTTGTATTGGGGACATGCCGTGTACTGAGGATGCATTACCTTCTATCATAGACACATTGTCTTGTAATGGGAAGGGGAGGCGTTTATTTATTTTATACAGTGGACATTTTGCCCTGCACTGGGGACACGTGACTGTCTTTACTGGGATTGTGGACTGTGGACTCAGTGTAATCCTGTCAAATGTATGCATTCATGTAGGACTTTTAAATTCTGGGAAAGTGTTATGCTTGGTTAACAACAAGACACAACGAATGTGTGTTCATCTAGAATAAGCAATGTTATCGATGCATGTAATAAATTATGCTATCAATGCATGTTAGAAATACATATTTTTATATTTACAATATTCCCTGTGGTATGTGTGTGATGTCTCTTTCTGATTGTTTTGTTTCGTGTGTACTTTCTTGTCTGTTCCTAATCTAGCTTTTATGTTTATATTGTATGCTGCTGACACATGTGTTGATGGTGTGATACTTTTATTAAAAATCCCAGTGCATTTGTATGCAGTTATTAATATTATGTTACTTGTCTTGACAATATGAATGCATACTTTTATACGTGTGTTTATAATTAGTTGTCTACAGTATTAATCTTGTGCCATTGTAGTGTTTGTGTTCACAGTATTCGTTGTTTACTTGTGCATATGTAGCAATATTTATGTGTTCATATTATACTGCTGGTGTCTATTATATCTGTGTTTATGATGTAATGGTTATGTTAATCCATTGTGCAGTACATAGCAACAGGTATCCTTGTGTTGATACATCGTATGTATGTCACAATTTTCATGTTTTCAAATTGCAGTATTTGTGTTCACAGAAGATCGTGTGTTTATATAAGGTGACCAGAGGTTTCGGGGGCGAAAGCGGGACACGTGCCGATGATGGTGTCGTCACCGACAAAGAACGCCGAATCAGCGTACGGTATTTTGATTTTTAAAGACAACCGGGACATTTGATGGACTTGTCAGAAAGCCAGAAAGCGGGACATTGGGCGTACCGCCCGATATTCAGGCGGGACACGAGGTCAAAAGCGGGACGTCTGGTCACCTTAGTTTATAAGGTATTACTTGTGTTCACTGCATCATGTGTTCACAATGTAGTCCACTGTAGGTGTGCTCAGTAAAAACTGTTAATGTAGATTGAACTGACTTTCTCACCCTGCTCCCCAATACAGTCTAGGACAGAGCTGTAAGGGTTGTTGTCGTCTAGGTCATTGCTGCATCTCTCTGGTAGGTTGGTTCTGCTTTCCTCTTCAGTGCCCCATGATCTCACCTCTTCTGACCTGCACTCGGTGTAATGGTCAGAGGTCAAGGGGCAACACTCCGGGGTGCGCGGGGTCAAGTAGACATCATCGTGATCTGTAGGGAGCGAGTGTCTGCGAACAGCCAGATGGCGTCGGCGGGCCAAGAGTCTGGGAGCAGGTGGAGTCTGGTTGCCATTGACAACCGAGCAGGCACGAGGAGAAGGGAGGTAACTGTTCGCGTTTACAGGCAGGCGAGAGTTATGCAGGGGCAAATCCATGGGCATTCGGTACAGCAGGCTGTGAGACCTTCGCTTTTCTCTTCTGAAACAAGTATAGGAAGGGATACTTTCTCTTTCTCATCCCTGAGAGATGTACATGAACAGACAGACAGACAGACAGACAGACAGACAGACTAACAGGCAGAAGTCGGGTATGTGAATGGCAGATGACTTACCGCAGCATAAGAGCGAGGAGGAGAGCGAGACCAGCCAGCAGCATCAGCCCCACAATCACCGCCGTCAACACCGACACACTCAGTGGCGACGTGACACGTGTGTCACGCTGTCCTGGATCCACGCAGTTTGATGTGACAGGTGTGGTTTGGTTTCCATGGTTATCACGTGTCACATCAGTTGGCCGTGCCTCGACGGCACCTGTTGTGAGAGTGTGGGTGCTGGGTGTCGTCTCCACCCACCTGGATGTTGTCGCAGGTCCTGTAATGGTGACATTGCCGAGGGTTTCGTTCACATAGGTTTGGTCTTGTAAAATCTCAGCCACACAGGTGAGGACTCGGCCACGTCCTGCCTCCACATCACTGATGACGGCCTTGACACTGGTGTACTCGGACATCGACAAACAGTCCGAGAATTTGGAGGACCTTAAACACTTTTCGGAATTGTTGTTGTAAGTGACGATGGAAGCAGAGTGTTGTGCCTCTAGCAGCCTCAGGTAACTAAGTGACGTGCCGTGATAAGTGCACGTCACCTGGTGAACAAGTGTAACGTCCAGTGGTGAGACAGCTGCACAAACAATACACCAGTATATACATAGATACTAAAATGGAAACCCTTCACACACAATTCACATAACAAAAATGCTTACAGTTGGGTGGAAAACCTTCACATTTCGCTAATTCCTTTTTTCTACATTTCATAAACTGGTAAACGTACATGTTAATACTTATGTGCCTCCTGTAGATACTAAACTGATAAACATACAAGTCTTGAACTTAAGGTCCTCCTATAGACGATGATCTATCAAGCTTGCAAGCAGCGGAGGTCAATTTTCAGATGATCAGCAATCTGGGAAAGTGGGGTGGGACACTTGCTGTCACGTGAACTGTAGAGGGGCGGTGTGTGTGTGTGTGTGTGTGTGTGTGTGTGTGTGTGTGTGTGTGTGTGTGTGTGTGTGTGTGTGTGTGTGTGTGTGTGTGTGTGTGTGTGTCTGTCAGTGTTTTTCCAAATATGAATATGTGTGTGTGTGTGTGTGTGTGTGTGTGTGTGTGTGTGTGTGTGTGTCTGTCTGTGTTTTTCCAAATATGAATATGTGTGTGTGAGAGAGAGAGAGAGAGAGAGAGAGAGGCGGCAGAGCCGTGACTAATCTTCGAGTTATATGCTGTGTGTGTAAATACAAACATGTCTACTGTGATTGTAGAGACAAACATACATAGCACATTGTACCTACATAGCTTACTGTAATCTGAGTATGGGATATGCTATAAAAGTAACTTTCAACTTATATACAATTCTGTCCATTGTGTAATTGCTTAGCGCCCAGTGCTTGCTGACAAGGCTATGGGG
Organism: Pomacea canaliculata; assembly: GCF_003073045.1. Lineage (NCBI taxonomy): Eukaryota > Metazoa > Mollusca > Gastropoda > Architaenioglossa > Ampullariidae > Pomacea > Pomacea canaliculata. Next base: position 20,435,807 of record NC_037596.1, on the reverse strand, counting down.
GCCACATTTACCAGGTAAGAAGGTTGACAGGCTTCACAGGCTTCACCTTTGTACAGAACATGGCCTTCACATCCTAACGTCTCATCTCACATTTAATCTCACATCTCATCTTACATCTTATCTCACATCTCAGTGTCAAATCTCTTCCACTCTCCCCCAGCCATTCCACTTTCAGCATCCAGAACTAGAGAGACAGAGAGAGAGAGGATCCTGGGAAGTATGATGACCCCGTCCTCACCTGTAGTGACGTCAGACTGAAGACACACCATCCACACCAGCCACAGGTTGATTAAGTGACCTTTCTGACCCTGTGGTGCCATTGTGTGTTTGCGGACTTGGTGCCGAAGAGATGACTCCTTGTTGTCCAGCAGACTGCCGTCCTCGTACACCAGTGACAGGACAGGACAGGACTATCCAGTGACAGGACAGGACTATCCACTGACAGGACAGGGCTATCCAGTGGGCTGAAGATGGGCTGAGTGCAGAGGGAAAGTTCCAGACATTGTCCAAAGATAACACAGAGCATACAAAACTACAGAGAGGACACCTTCAGGATGTTGCACACATCACTCAAAAACACAGACAGGACAGCATCATATTGTACACAGTAGACAAACATGTAGACAACATTATCACATCATCTACATCCCTCACAACTGATGTCTTCACTCTGTCTGTTCTCTAGAAGTTCCACACTGGTCCTTAACCTGTACAGTCTCACAACCTGGGGTCACAGTTCAAACTGGACTGTTTGGCAATTCTCTCCTCTTGTGTCAGTGAAGTCCTGCTGGCTTCAACTTGTTTGCTGTAGAATCCTCACATAAACTATAGTATAAACTTGTATTGCAATAGGATCCTACAGTAAACTATATAACAATCGCCATGCCATGATCAGCTACGATTTATGACCTGCTGCACTTACCTCAGGGTCAGTGCCGAGTGATGAAGAAGAAAAAAAAACAATAATAGAGCAGAAAAGAAAAGTTAAGCCAAAGAAATGGACGACAAAACAAGAACCAAAAGTAGGCGAGGCCAAAGGTGAAAGACCAAAGAAATGATAAAATGGTACCACACATGTGAAAGTACAAACGTGAGGTGAGCAGGTGGACTGTGTACCCACACCACTCAATGTACAGTCACCAGCCTGTCGTCTGCTTGCGGGCCTCAACTCTGGGCGCCGCCTGCTGAGCCGCAGTTACCTCCCCGACAGGACGATGGCTCATACAAGGAGATGGCATGGCTCCCAGATAAAAACACAACATTTCCTGATCTACAAAAGCAGGTCTTCATCTTTTCCTGATCGTCACTGACAGGCTTGGGTGTGACTGTCAAGGCTGCGCCAGCACATGTCAGTGTCAGCAGCGTGTCAGTGTCAGCAGCGTGTCAGTGTCAGCACATGGCAGTGTCAGCAGCGTGTCAGTGTCAGCAGCGTGTCAGTGTCAGCACATGGCAGTGTCAGCAGCGTGTCAGTGTCAGCAGCGTGTCAGTGCCGGCAGCTTGTCAGTGTCAGCAGCGTGGCAGTGTCAGCAGCAAACGTTTGGCTTTGTTACAAAGACACGTCACAAAGGACGAACTGTGTCACCGTTCGGCAACAGTTGTCCAAGTTTTGCTTCCAAATTGCAGGCCTGCGAAGAAGTTTGTCCCTAACACATTTCAACCTTCATGCCAAGACATTTTACGAAAGCTGTTACTTATCTATTGGTTACTTCAGCCACATCACATTTTGTAGTCGACATTCAGGCAGTTGAATATGTTTGCGGCTCTATGAACACCAGATTCAAGAGCTTTGCATTTTCCTGCGGACAGAGAATTAATTTATTAGTTGTGAGGATGGAGTGGGCGCTAAGGTCAAGTAGGTGTTTAGTGTAACGCCAGACATGTGGATGTGTGTGTAGCATCTCTTTGCTAACCAGTGAAAGAAAATATTTTATTTGAACTTTTCCCTGACTTCTGTGTGCAGCACGCAATGGCGTGGTTTTCCACTTTCTGTTTCTATTGTATGCTTTGACTTTGAAGGACAGTCGCCACGTGGCAGGCATCTTTTCCACAGGGTGAAAACCAAACGTGGATGGTGTGATGCATGCACATCTGTGGTGAGATTCGAACTGTATGTGTGTGGTGTGTATGTTCGTCTCTTTGAGCGGGACTTGATCCTCGTCTTCCGGAATTTGCATATCAGCGAGAACTGTATTCCATCAGTGACTGTAAATACTGATGAAACATTGACCCTTGTGTCACCAGATTCCCCTTGGAGATAAAAAAGCGGGCGGTGGAGCAATACGTGTAAAATATAGAGAGATATACCTCGGTGGGATGAGCGAGATCGAATTTATGGTCTAGTATCTAGTGACATACTCATAGATACGTACTGACATGTACTCTGAGCAATTCTTCTTTCTTCTTTTACTCGTACACACTTTCACACTAGTACTCGCACTCACTAACACACACACACACACACACCATCATACTCACACTAGAACAAACACACTAACACACTCATACTCACACTAGCACTAACATACTCACACAATCATACTCACACTAGCACAAACACACTCACACACACTCATGCTCACACTAGCATAAACATACACACACTCATACTTACACTAGCACAAACACACTCACACACACTCATACTCACACTAGCACAAACACACTAACACACACTCATACTCACACTAGCACAACACCACTAACACACACTCATACTCACACTAGCACAAACACACTCACACACACTCATACTCACACTAGCACAAACACACTAACACACACTCATACTCACACTAGCACAAACACACTCACACACACTCATACTCACACTAGCACAAACACACTAACACACACTCATACTCACACTAGCACAAACACACTCACACACACTCATACTCACACTAGCACAAACACACTAACACACACTCATACTCACACTAACACAAATACACTAACACACACTCATACTCACACTAGCACAAACACACTCACACACACTCATACTCACACTAGCACAAACACACTAACACACACTCATACTCACACTAACACAAATACACTAACACACACTCATACTCACACTAGCACAAATACACTAACACACACTCATACTCACACTAGCACAAACACACTAACACACACTCATACTCACACTAGCACAAATACACTAACACACACTCATACTCACACTAACACAAACACACTCACACTAGCACAAACACACTCACACACTCACTCATACACTAACACTAACACACTCACACACTCCTTTGTGCACAAATGTCAGTCGCGACACCAGTCTTCCAGCAGCTGCACATTCAAACCGAGAAATAACCCTCAGCTTCAATAATTCCGATTTTTGAAAAATGTCCAGTAAGGAAAAATATGTTTCCATAAAAAGACATAATCACAGGGACTGCCGCGCAGCGAGCTACAACAACAGCAGAGTGTTCAGTGCATGTTCAGAAGTGTGTTCAGTGCATGTTCAGAAGAGTGTTCAGTGCATGTTCAGAAGTGTGTTCAGGGCATGTTCAGAAGTGTGTTCAGTGCATGTTCAGAAGAGTGTTCAGTGCATGTTCAGAAGTGTGTTCAGAAGTGTGTTCATGGCATGTTCAGAAGTGTGTTCATGGCATGTTCAGAAGTGTGTTCATGGCATGTTCAGAAGTGTGTTCATGGCATGTTCAGAAGTGTGTTCATGACATGTTCAGAAGTGTGTTCATGTCATGTTCAGAAGTGTGTTCAGGGCATGTTGAGAAGTGTGTTCATGGCATGTTCAGAAGTGTGTTCATGGCATGTTGAGAAGTGTGTTCAGCAGTGTGTTCAGGGCATGTTCAGAAGTGTGTTCATGGCATGTTCAGAAGTGTGTTCATGGCATGTTCAGAAGTGTGTTCATGACATGTTCAGAAGTGTGTTCATGTCATGTTCAGAAGTGTGTTCAGGGCATGTTGAGAAGTGTGTTCATGGCATGTTCAGAAGTGTGTTCATGGCATGTTCAGCAGTGTGTTCAGCAGTGTGTTCAGGGCATGTTCAGAAGTGTGTTCAGGGCATGTTTAGTTCTGTGTTCATGACACTATGTTCATCAGTCTGTTTATGAGACTGTGTTTACTAGTGTGTTAGTGACACTGCATTTAGCAGTTTTTGTCGCTGTGTTCATCACACTATGTTCAGCAGTGTGTTTGTCGCTGTGTTCATCACACTATTTTCAGCAGTGTGTTTGTCACTGTGTTCATCACACTATGTTCAGCAGTGTGTTTGTCCCACTGGGTTCTGAGTTTAGTTCTGTGTTCATAAATCACAATGGTATGTGCATGACTGTGTTCACTAGTGTGTTCATGGCACTATGTTTAGCTCTGTGTTCATCACATTCTGTTCAGTTGTGTGTTTCTCACATCCTGTTTCTCTTATTATTGTTGCATTCGACTCTAGCGCAGAGTAGGAATGGACCTCGGCCTCCCTTTATCCGCGGGTTGTATAAATTGTGAAAAGACATCACGAGCGTAGCCTTCTCTCACAGACAAATCCTGACAACTGAAATGAATAAGACAATTGTTTTCACATTTATTTTTACATTCTTTGATACAAATTGTCTACTGTTCAATTATTAATGATTGACAACAAGTGAACACAATGTTAGTCATCAAAGAAATAATTGTTGTCACATCACAAGGCGATCAGTGAAGAATACTAGTCAGTCCCACTGGAGCTCATCACTAAGAACATTGCGATGGAGAAACCTCTACAATAAAAGACCTTACACCTTCTTGACACCTGCTTTACTTTGAAGCTGGTGAGTGTTGGTACAAACACTCGATAAGAACGAGAACACGTAGACATGCACACACAGGGTGTCAAAGGTTAAGTCGAGCGCTCAGCAAACATCGATGGAAGTAGAGCACAAAGTATCACAAAATTATATTCTGGTGGTAATTTATGACAAAGAGGAACGAAAAATTTAATACTTCTTTCTCTTTATCACACCTGGAATAGTCAAGAAAGCAGGAAGTGACGACATGGTTGTATGTCTAAATATAGTGTTGTCTTCATGAGCTGACTTCAAGCATTGAATGTGACAAACCTCAGAGGACCTGACACTAAAGGTGAGCACGTGCACACAGGTAACACACAGCAATGGGCAGGTGACAACAGCACCATGGCTCTGCTTATTCATCCAAACGATAATTGAAGTATATATATATGTAAACATTGAGAACTAATAAATACGTTTGCAGAATTTAAAACTCACTGTGTATAGACTTAGACCACTGATGTGTGAGTGTTTGCTTGTCATGATTTGTTGACTTTGCTGCTGAGTGCAATGTCGGCCATTAAGTCGCGGTGGTTGGGGTCCAAACATTAACCGCGGCTTACCTGGTCCGCGGGCTAAACACATTTTGATAATGCATAAATTACAATGAATAATGAAAAACATTTTTATCACAATCCGTTTTTCTTAACTTTTCAGCATTGTGAGGTGTGAATCTGTTACAATGGCGGCCTCCATAACCCTGATACTCAGCGTGAATAAAACAGATTCATATTTGAATATCATCGTAAGGTATGTTATTGTTTAGTGATAAAGAAAGTACTAATCTTCTATAAATAAGTATTTAAAATTATAAGCAAGTATTTAAATATTTAATCCGTGATAGTGCATGGCATGACAGTCATGGACATTGGAAATGCCAAAATGACAGCTGTCAACACCTGTCAACACCTGTGTCGAGTGTTTGAGAGGGTTACTCTGATATTGTTACGAACTTGATGCATATCATAATATACAGCTCGTTTATCCCAGAAGGCAGTTAGTAGCAGCTTTATCAGAAAACAAGGGTTATAAGCACAGAGTGCAGTAACATCAATCAACAATACCATCAAATGTTTATACAATAGACATCATTAACATTCATTCACACATAGTAGCATTAGTATCTAAAAGTAGCCTCAGCCTGTTGTCCTTGCATGTAGGGGTACACAGTAGACAGACACGGCCATACCTCTTACCATGTACAATAGCAGTAAATATATATACATGTATACACACAATAGACAGCCACTGGCCTACCCCATTACCATGCACAATAGCAGTATATATATATACACACAATAGTATATATACACAATAGTATATACACACAATAGTATATATACACAGTATATATACACACACACACAATAGACAGCCACGGGCATACCCCATTACAATGGCAATGATTCAATAGTACCACATGCAGTAGACAGACATGTGTAATAGCAGTATATATATACAATAGACAGGCACTAGCCTACCCCATTACCATGTACAATAGCAGTATATATATATATACACAATAGACAGCCACGGGCCTACCCTCTTACCATGTACAATAGCAGTATATATCTATATATATATAGACAATAGACAGGCACTGGCCTACCCCATTACCATGTACAATAGCAGCACACACACACACACAGAGTAGACAGACACGGGCACACCCGTTAACAAGTACAACAGCAGTATATAAATATATGTACACAGTAGACAGGCACAATCTGAGAGGCAGGCTTTATCGCCCCTGTCACTATGGTGCAGGTAGATGACAGTACATCACAAGATGACTGACAGTGTCGTCAGCGTGTTGACATATTCTCAATCCTTGACAGATTATTTAATACGTGCAAAGGCCTACCAGTGTAGCTTTAAAGATGATCTTTGGCGAAGTTATATTAGTAACAGCAAAGCAGCACTACATGTAGACCATCTTCTACTCAGTATGGACACGACACGCTTTGTTTGAGCTGCGTGACCTCTAAATGTCAACTGTTTGGATGATTTGTGTAGACTGTAGAGAATAAAATATCTGCTATTACAATATAGTTGAATATTAAAATAGTTTTGTACAACAAATGGTACTTTGAGCAGACTATAGTCAATATTTATAAAACTAATTGCATAAACCCAAAACACAACAGCATGCAATATGTCTGGTGGTTGCCATTGTTGCTAATGATAGTCAGTCCAGTCTGACCTGCTGGTGACAAACAGTTCCTTCAGGTCTGGCACTGGACATGATGCCCACGTCTACCTACACTTCAATCATTCACATACACGTCCTCGGGCATTGCTTCCACTCCAGATTATCACTTTCACAGTTATAGTGCGCACGCGTATACACTCGCACACACGCTCACATTCACATGGACACACACAAACACACTCGCACACACACATGGACACACACATGGATACACACACACATGGTCGCACACATGGATACACACACACACATGGACACACACACATGGATACACACACACACATGGACACACACACATGGATACACACACACACATGGACACACACAAACACACTCACACACACATGGACACACACATGAACACAGACATGGTTGCACACGCACACATACAGTGTGTTGGTTGTTGCTAGGGCAACTCTTCCCCGCAGCGTTTGGAAACATGGCGCCGGCCTGTGGTCAGCCCTGACGACCGCTGTACACATGTGACGTCCGTAGAGAACTGAAACAGTCAGCAGAAACGAACCAAATGTCTGTTGACATCAAGGTAAACAATGTCCTCGCATCATGACCTGAGTGGAGTAACTGTTTTACCTGTTTGTTTCTGTCTTACATCACTGTCCCCTGTCCAGCTCTTCCATTAGCAGACAGCAGTTTGGCATCATGGCGGTTGGTTTGCTTGTTTGTTTGTTTGTGTTTAATGCCATGCCAGCAGCTAATGCTATATCACGGCAAGCCATCATGGTGCAACCAATGTCTGTGCCATTAATTGTAATGTGTTACAGTAATCGCAGGTGTTACTCGCTACTTTCTCCAAAATTGTGTGTGCTTTTTGTCTGTGGTCTTTTTGGCGGTCGTCAAACATGACAATTTTAATTACTGTAAGATGAAGAAAATAGTAGGAAGCCCAGTCAAGAAAAAATGACCTGGTGTATGCCTTCCTAATCTAATTTTTGTCAAGTATTTATCGCCATGATTGGAGAAGATTCTGAGATAATAGAAAAATAGTGAAGAACATTCTTTGTCAGACACTTGTCACTTCCATCATGGTCAACAGAGTAACATATTTCTTGTTGAAATTTTGCAGACGCAAATGATAAGTTTTGGCTGCATATTTTATAAGTGTTCATACTTTCTGCCTCAGGTTCAAACCATCTATATCAGCGCGTGTAGCCGTGTACATTATACAGCACTAAATATAACTGAATAAATCAAAAGACAACACGTTTTCAGCAACAATGTCGAACTCTTATCAACACCAGAAAGAAATATTTCAAGCTCAGAGGAGAGGCTACAACTGCTTCCGTCTGAACTAGAGATAAATATTTACCTTCGCTGCAAGTCCCGCAACAAGTAAAAACAGAAAAATGACCTTCGTGGTGCAGGTCAGGCTACAAATATTAATACAGAGTAAGTATTTACCTTGATTGTAGGTCACCCTACAAATAAATACTTACATCACTCGCACGATAAACGTTGATGTGATGAGACGACTGCCTGGAGCACGACGGCATCAACAACCAGTATGATCACCCACGACACCGAATCTAAGCAGAAAAATGTAAGTTAAGGGAGAATACTCATGCTTGCACGTAGCTTAACCCGTAGTTATTTCCCTTTACTTGTTCGCCCATCGCGGCTGATTCATTGGCATCTGTCTGGGGTGGATTTCATGTTCAGCGCTTAACTTACCTCCGAATAAAACCCGCAGCCCCTATTAGCTACTCGCTGGTAAAGCCAGCGCGTCCCGCGCATTTCGTGTTTCCGACTTTACCCGACAATAGCTAACTGGCGATGCAAATTTAGAACTGCGACCTACATTCTTTGTTCCGGGGGATTCCCTATTTGTGCGCATGTCCAGAAGACGTTAATATGTCTTCCGGGAAAAACAAACAGGTGTGCTCACAGATTTACTATACAACTCTGTGGATATACTCTTCTCGCGGAACAAACTTTGTCAGCCTACTTTTTTTATAATAATGGAGCCGACGTCTTCCAAACGCCAGCGACGAGCAAACTGGTCCAGCAGGGAAGTACGGGCATTATTAGAGGTTTGTTCTATTATGATTATTTATATCAGTTTTTGAACTTCGGTAATTGTGATCACTGATGTAAAAACTACTTTTACTGATTTTATTTAAAATATTTAGTATAAACTTAATTTCATTAGAGTACTTATATTTAACTATTATTTGTATCTATTATTTTCTCTTTTTTCCTATGCCATAGATAACAATATTAGTATTTTAGAGCTTCGAATTCACCATTAATTATGAAGTGGTAGTGTCACAGTCTTTGCTGCTCTGTGTTGGGGTGAGAGTGGGTGGGTCGATGAGGCAAAATAAACATTTCTTTATTTCTTTTTAACTCTTTTCAGTTACATTTTGTTTTAAAACAATACTGCATAGACATTGAACTTTCTTCAGTTTAAGAGAGAGAGGTTTTTGAGATAACTCTAGTCAGCAGCTGCCCAGGTATGGTTTATTAAGAATTAACAATGAGTTCAGTTTGATACCAAATGATTTTTTCTCCTTAATATACCTCCACCCCACAGGTCTCTTGAATTAAAAGGTTCATGGTGTAGTTTTGTCTTTTCTTTAGGAAAGAGGGGAAGATGACTAGGGGTAGTACTATATGAAAATACATCATTCTACCACCCCCAAAAAAAATCACTGGCATGATCTGAAAGTGAATTTTATGTCTAAATGTCAGTAAATCTAATGCAAGTGTTAATAACATACAGTTGACTCATACAGCTGGTTGAATGATAGACAGTTTACAGTGCATGGCTATATCACTTAAGTTGATTCAGTGAATTTATCATAAGAACAATATTTATGTTTTGCACACAAATAAAATGTACTTGTGCTCATAAAGCCATAAATTAAATTGAAAAGCAAAGGTACATACACAATCATGAATATTTTGCTGTGCAAAAATCACTTCTTCATCACTATTGTGCATGACTGTCATAAAAGAATATTACTATGCTTTCACTACATTAAATATTTATGCTTGTGGTTTGATGACACATTGAAAAAAAATAATGTTGTCCTTCTCAGGAGATCCGTCATAGTGTTATGTACTATGCATCACATTACCCATGGCATGTTCCTTGTATATCTGTTTTGCACACTTTGCCATTACTATACATGAAACAGTTTGGATGTTTGTTACAGATTTGCCTTCATATGCACCTGTTCCTGATTCTGGCCTAACAAAGGAAGTGTTCCCTAGTGTAGATGTCCATGATACAAATAGTTTAAGATGTACTCTCAATATATATTCTGAGAAAATTAGTGTCAAGCAGAATTTAAGTTCAGGTCAGCTTTATGCTATACCTAACGCTGTTTGCAGAAATGACAAGTACTGTTAATAGTTTGTAACCTCAGCAGTCCTGTCCAACCTTAAATGAATTTTCAGTAGGATGCATGTGTGGAAGTGTAATGTATCTTAAGAGTGATATACAATCTAAGATTGCATATTTTTGTGGTGCACAACTTGTGAACCAAATATTGAAACTTGCACTGGTTTTTCATTGTTGTTGTTTTGGGATGAGCAGACATTTAGAGTTGCATGCTGGAATTAATAAAGTTGATCATTCATTTTCATTGTATTTTCTGCCTGTTCCTTAACTGAGAATGTCTAATGCTGATATACTTTAGTCTTCTTCAGAATTTTGCTTCAAAGTGAGTGGAAGCCTCAAACATTTATTCCAAAGAGTTGCACATGTAAAATATTGTTCAAGAAGAATATAAGATTTTAATAGGCAAGTGACAGCATTAAGAAAATGTCTTAGTGATGACCACTACTCTTGACAAACACTTGCAGAGGCCACCACATGCACTACTGTCTGCAAGCCTATGTTGAAATTTTCCCATGTAATAATTTCATAAAGGAAACCTCATACATTTTTTAAAATGTCCTGTCCAAGAAAAACTGCATCTTTCATTTATTAAAGTTAAAATGCATTTGCTACTTTCTAAAGAGATCTGTATGAATGAACAGCTACTAAGTTTCATAAGAATGAAAATTTAACTATTTCTACAGTCACGTAGTTCTGATATTGTGAACTCTACAGAAAAGTATAAAATTATGATATATTCACAAGAAAAATCTACTTAAAAACTGGATACTAGCAGCTTGACCTGTTGTAACACATGTTGGGCCTACATCTAAACTGTTGACTATGTCTATTGTTGATGTTCTAACTTCGTTATCAAAATAGTTCTGACACTATGAACTGTACAGAAATGTATAAAATTACGGTTTAACATATTTACAAGACAAGTCTATAAACAGATTGGTTCCTGACAGCTTGGCCTGCTGCAACATGGGCTCTTTCTGTGGGAGCATCATGTATTGAAACAGTGTCATTGATTTTATTGTAGTGATTTTCCTTATTTAAATCATTGTTATGTCCAAACATCATGATTGTCGCCATCATTGTCTGGCTCTCCCCAATTGAAGATCACAGTCACTTCACATGCCTGATCTGGTTCCATCTTCAGACCCAGAGTAATGCCTTTTTTTTTTAGCTATGCCTGAAATACAAACATCATCACCATCTGTAGAAATTTATACTGACAGCTGGGATGTAATGCTATACCACAATACAATAACTACATTCACTGTGATTTAAATGAACTACTAGCTGAACATATTGGCATTGTCATTTACAAATAGTATACACATTACATGTAAACAGGTTTCAATCAAACCAGTATTATTTCCATATAAAACTATTCAATGTATACACATACTGGGAAAAATATTTAAATGTGTTAAAGTCTGACTTTACTATACATAGATATAGTTAATGTGACCAACATGAACATTTGGTGAAAACTTTGATGCAAACTCACATACCAGTTGCACGTACAGCTATGTGCTGTGTTGTATTTCCTTTCCTGCAAGGGTGCAGGATGCTGAAATGGTGTCAACAATCACTCTCCTATCATGCAGCCACTGTCACCTAGCATAACCCGGTCCAATAGTCTACAGTTGCTTCCAAAGGCTGCGAACACCCTGGATGCCACTTTGCAAGCATGTTGATAAACATTAACCTGTTCAAATATATATAAACATGCATATCAACAGCAACATTAAGTTTTGAGTATATGGATTATCAATGCATTAGCAGATGACATTTTGAAATTCTTTGACATGAGCCACACTAAATATAAAACAAAACATGCTTATTAATCGTGATGATAAGAAAGTTTTGGGTAATGGTATGAGAGTGTTTTTTTAATTCCTCATATCTTAATTGGGATTGTGTAGTAGCAGTCTATTTTCTGCTTTCACAAAAATGTTTAACAGATATTAAAGTGATTAAATGTTATCTGCAAAATTTTCCAAGAGAGAATATTTTAGTCTATGGGGAAAATATAAAATGCTTGTATTTATCCTGATTTGGCATTGGAGAAGAGTCTATACTGCAACAATTTATGGCACTTTGAATGGTTTAGTCATATGTGAATAAAAAGGCAACTATACTGATTATAAAGTATTACCTGAACATTCAGTGAATGAAAATATTTTCCATTCACGTATTGGTGCTCATTATTTTCGGCGAAAAGTGGGTATGCCGATGTATCCAACAACACTCGGAAAAACCACCGCTGGCATAGAACTTTCTCTTCTGTCTGCCTCTCGCTAGTCGGGAAAGACGATCTATCGTTGAGCATGTCGTAGTAGCGTTTGGTCACTCTCCTCACGAGGTGACTTTTCTCTTCGGAAACTCCGACCAAATCGCCGCACACACACACACGTAAAAATGTTCTCGTTGCGAAGTGCAAAGCATACTCGTCTGCTTTAGCGAACATTGTTCCCTCGATTCGACATTTCCAATTCACCTTCTACCTCATAGACAATAGACATTTTATCAACTCCACGAAATTCAAATTTCGTGTACACTTCTACATCATTGTAAAGATATAATTGTCCCTAAATATTCTGTTTCGACGAAGATTTTGCCTGTTTAACGAGAGCACAGCTACTACAGTCGCCATTTTTCTGTGCTAATAGCCGCGTAAAGGCGGGTCCCCCCTGACCATAACTTACCCCGCGATAAGGCCGACTTATTCGCTAATAATTTCGACGTGGGAGCCACTTTTTGCGCTTAAGGGCTGATAAGCTAGTTATTCGCTGGTAAGTGGGATAAAGGCGCAACATGAAATCCACCCCTGATCTGTATTTAGCGGCGTCCACAAAGAGTGCGAAGCAGATGATCTGTTGTAAGGGGAAGTAACCACAACTGAATCCAATGTGTGTGCGAAGATACATTACTTCCCCTGACGCTTTATGTCCCGCTACTACTGACATACTCTCTCTGATATTTACTGTACCACACACACACACGGAGACACCTACAGGACTGTGGCACATATATTTACAGTATAATAAATAACAACAACACTGGCACCTAGAGTACATTCAGTACAATAGCACTGGTATTTACAGTACAAGACAGACACCTACAGGACTGAGGCACATATATTTACAGTATAATAAATAACAACAACACTGGCACCTAGAGTACATTCAGTACAATAGCACTGGTATTTACAGTACAAGACAGACACCTACAGGACTGAGGCACATATATTTACAGTATAATAAATAACAACAACACTGGCACCTAGAGTACATTCAGTACAATAGCACTGGTATTTACAGTACAATGGTATTTACAGTACAAGACAGACACCTACAGGACTGTGGCACATTACATTTCAGTAACACAGCTGCTTACAGTATAATGGATCTCATTTTACTGCAAGAGGTCTCTATTTCACGCACACACACCCCCCTAAACAAACTATAATGTCGTCTTATATATATATACACACAAGAAAGTAAACGCCATTAGTATACTCACTTTTATTAGATGAGCTTGTGCAGCCTTTACTGGGTTCGTGCTTGACTTGCTCTGTATTAAACACACACACAAGTGAAACATGTTTGCTTATTTTGTTCTTGTGATAACACTTTTTCTTTGGTAGCCGTACACAAATACAGTGTTTGACATCATCAAACATTGCGAGTGCAAAATGCTAATCCAGCATCCGTGAATAAATAGAAGTAGACTAACCTTCAGCTTGTTATGTACACCAACCTTCTCCATCAGGTTATTTGCTTGATGACCTGACTGGCTTTCGCAGTGTGACAATGTGACAGTGTGACAATGTTTCAGTGTGACAATGTGGAAAAATTGTTCTGCAGCTTGAACCTTACACCTAGTCATGCCAAAGCTAACATATCCCAACTCAGGAGACTATTTCTGAAGAAAATTGAAATTTCACGCCTCATGGAGTGGAAGAAAGGTTAAAATCAGTGAAAAGAATGCTGCATGTCAACAAGGCATCAAACGGACCACTAAAGGGTTCACATAACATTATGCTGAAAATCATTTGGTGAAGATTATTATCACACATTATCCCAGTGTAACTGTACTTGTATCCTATATTAGATGATTTACACGTGGGTTTTGACAAAGAGTGTTTTGATACTTAAAATACTGATTACAGTTTAGAACTTTATAGAATTCTGTCTATTATATCTTATAATTACATCAGTTATCAGGTTCTTTGTCATAAGAAAGAATGTTGACTTCTGCTTTGCTTGAAACATGTTGGGAAAAATACAGTTGGTCGCCTGCTATGGCAATTGTTTGTTTATCCTAGCAAGATGCCCTTTTGACATAAAAATACTTTAAAATATTTATTTTCTTTTAAAAAATCTTATCATAGTAATAATAGAATTGATTTTTATTTTAGCTAATTTTATAAAAGTGTGAAGATGACTGTTACCAACTTTACTGGTCTCAAAAGTGTAAATATTAAATAAAACTTGTATCTACAACTTGTATGTAGAGAGGCATGGGTTTGTAACAATACTCAATGAGATGGTGAGAATGCTACATTCAGCCACAGTTGTTGTAATTTAATTAACTTCAAAAGAAGTATTTTCGTATTGATACTAAGTTACTGACTACAGCGAAGTCATGCAATTATATGAATTTTAATTTTAAAAATTGCTTTGTAGCCAATCATCATTCCTCCTTGAGAAAGAGGAAGCAGCAGCCGGAAAAGCAGGTCTGATAAAGTCTGACCTCCTACAGTGATGTTGAGACAGGTGTGATAGTCTGACCTCCTACAGTGATGTTGAGACAGGTGTGATAGTCTGACCTCCTACAGTGATACTGAGAGACAGGTGTGCTAGCCTTACCTACTACAGTGATACTGCGAGAAAGGTCTGATAAAGTCTGACCTCCTACAGTGATACTGCGAGACAGGTGCGATAGTCTTACCTCCTAAAGTGATGTTGAAAGATTCAAATGTGCGATACTGGCCAGCATCTGTCGTCCGGTTACAGAAGACAGTGCGCCTGTTTGTGCCAGTGACGTTCATAACGACTGCCCAGATGGTGACATAATCGTGTGTCGGTTGGCAGTGTGCAAACATGTGTGGCCTGACACACTTCTCCGGCTTGTTCTGAAAGAAGACGTTGGCAGGGTTGCCCTTCTCCGACATGTTGACAACCATCAGGTTGGTCCTGCTGAACCGACACTCAACTATCACCGCGTCCCTCGGCATCTCAAGACTCAGCTGCCTCAGAGGGTTTTCTGAAAAATGGGCCATACATAGGACTGCAGCGCCATCTACTGTCAAGTACAA
This sequence comes from Pomacea canaliculata, assembly GCF_003073045.1. Classification (NCBI taxonomy): domain Eukaryota; kingdom Metazoa; phylum Mollusca; class Gastropoda; order Architaenioglossa; family Ampullariidae; genus Pomacea; species Pomacea canaliculata. The sequence continues at coordinate 20,420,113 of NC_037596.1, read as the reverse complement.
GCATCATTACACCAACCATTACCCCGGTGAGTTTCCGCAGTTCACTCACAAAACAAAGATGGGTAACGGGTCCTCAGGTAGCCCCAGGGTACCAGAAGCCCAGAAGGAAATGTGCCGCCACCTGCCAGTCAGTTCACCTGGCTGTGAACACAGTTGGTAAATAAATATGTTGCAGCCTATGGCTGTACAGGTGAAAGAGATAAGAAAAAGATAACGAGGGGGTGGAGGGGCTGAAGGTGAGGAATCGGCGTGTTTGTGTTTGTGTGTGTGTTTGTATGCGTGTGTGTTTGTGTGTGTTTGTATGTGTGTGTGTTTGTGTGTGTTTGTATGTGTGTGTGTTTGTGTGTGTTTGTATGTGTGTGTGTTTGTGTGTGTTTGTATGTGTGTGTTTGTGTGTGTTTGTATGTGTGTGTGTTTGTGTGTGTTTGTATGTGTGTGTTTGTATGTGTGTGTGTTTGTGTGTGTTTGTATGTGTGTGTTTGTATGTGTGTGTTTGTATGTGTGTGTGTTTGTGTGTGTTTGTTTGTGTTTGTATGTGTGTGTTTGTGTGTGCCTGTGTATGTATATGTATGTGTGTGTTTGCATGTGTGTGTGCTGAGTATTAGATGGCAAGAATTCACAATGAAGAGTTGTGTAACGGACGAAATGGGAAGGGCAGGGAAAATAAAAAGAGTTGTGTTGTGCTTTGTGTTGTCCGTGTGGTGGTTCCTCCCTTGACTTGGGGGGAGGAATTTGAAAGTCGTGTGGGTGTGTAACAGTCCTGACCCCACTTTAGAGGGAAAATGTGTCAAATTGAACCTGCATCCACGTCTATTTTCAAGTTTGTGTCGCCACAGTCCATCTTTACCGAGTCTATGTGCGCAGACGAACCAACAACTACTAGGGGGGGGGGGGGGGGGGGCATAACTCGTATCCTGTGATAACCCAGGGTGATAACAAAAAACACCTTGCACACGTTACCTCTCCTTCTCTCCCCCTTTCGTCTTCTCTCACCCACCCCCATCACCCTCTCTCTCTCTGCTCCTCAGTGTGAGTGAGGTGTCACAACACACGATGCTGGGTGTTGGCACAGATCACGAGTGTTGGTGACAACAAACTTCAACCCTGTAACCCCTGACGTCACCCACTACCTCCTGCATCACCTTACCCACCTCCTACCACCACCACAGCCCCTCAACCACGACATGTCAAACCTGCGCTGCTACTGTATCACACTATGTTATTATAGTTATTATATATCACACCTTGCTACTGTAATACCATCACACTATGGAATATCACACTATAGAATATCACACCCTGCTACTGTACACACCATCACACTATACAATATCACACTATGTAATATCACACCCTGCCACGGCAAGTGACTTGTGGATGTGCGCGCTGGTTTACAGTCTCACAGTGTGACGGTGAAAAGTGTGAAACGTGGACTGCTCAGTGACCAGGATGTCAGGGCTGCTGGACTAATGGCAAAGCTACTGAGGGACGACAGCTAGTAGAGGGGGGAGCGGGAGGGGATAGAAAACACTTGTGTGCACCATGAGGGTGGGCACGTGACTAGAAACGCAAGTCTTACAACAAGAGGGAAGCAGGCCTTGAAGGGGAGGGGAGGGTGATTGTCGCCAGAGTGAATCTTATGTGAATCTTTCTTCTCTCTCCTCTTGGTTTTGCTTGTCTGTGTTTGTTAATTAGTTTTGATGGCTGTCTCGCTGTCTCGCTGTTTCTTTTCCTGTTTGGGAGTCTGTTAATAATGTCGCAATGGTCGTATCTTGTGAAGCTGCTTTGATTGGAGTTTTATGTCTGCCAGGTGTTTGTCTGCTGTAAGTGTAGTACACAGTAGAGGGCAATTGATTCAAGTTCACAGTTCACTCCCATTTCGTCTGAAGGTTTATCTCAACACAGAAGTTCATCTTCCTGCCCTTCCTAGAGTGTGGTTGTCGATGTTGGTGACGTCACCACACAAAGGGACGCTGTAGTAGCAGCTGTGAGCTAATTTGATTATCATCCCCCCTCTCACTGTGCTGCCCCCCACCAGCTCGGATATGAACCAGGAGGGTTGGGGTGATGCATACTCACTCTCATCTCTCATGATCTGCTTGTACACAAAGTCTCTCCCGCCACCCCGCCTTCGCTCCAGATCCCCATCCATCCTCGCCAACCTCACTTAACCCCTTGACTTCAAGCAGCAACCATCCATTCTGTCAGACAGTTTCATTAACTTCTTGTGGTAGAGGGGGGTGTCCTCGGCACTCACACGGACAGGCCCTCCACCAGCCTTCCAGAAGGGACTATAGTGGAGGTCAGAGGTGAGCGATGACGTCACAAATAACCACGCTCCAGTTGTTGACGATAAACATTTCCAAGGTCGTCAGTCGGACACATCGTGTGTCACGTGTCACGTCCCTGTCTTCCGTCGTCTCGTCGTGAATATCGTGACAAGTTAGCATCGGTCATATGGCAAATAGCAAGCTCTTTCTCGCCATGCTCTGTTCTACTCTCTGTTGTACTCTACTCTTTGTTATACTCTACTCTCTGTTCTACGCTGTTCTACTCTATGCTCAGCCGAAAAGGGGGGACAGACCCTCGTCTGACCCGGTTCGTCACAGTAACACCAGTAAGCAGATAACGGTTAGTAGGGCCCAGACACGGGTGTGCGTCTACCCGTATACCGTAGGTATGTAGAGAGACAAGTTGTCTCCCCAGAGTGGAATGTGGAGATCAAGGCCAAGCGTGTTGTTTCTGAAGTGTCCAGACCCCACGGACACCATGTTTCTTGACCCCAGGGCAAAACAACATCTACAGGATGTGAACACCGCTTAATAACTTTGGAAACAAGAAACAAGACGTGTGTCTGAATGTTCTATAGAGAGACGACTTACCATCACTGTATAACCTGCATCACTCAGGCCCCACATGTCCCCACTTGCCTCCCCAGCCACTGCTCGGCCCCAGAAGGGAAAATGGGGACTGCGGGAAAAGGTGTCGCTGCGAACGTGTTAGTTTATTAGTTAGAGCAAGGATATGAGTGAGGCATCTAAGACAGTCAGTTGCTGGAGACTCCTGGCAGGACACTGTGATGACCTCTCATCACTGACGTCATCTGTCAGCTGACTAGACGAGGTCTCTACTCCAAGCTGCACAAGTCTAAACATGTCAGTGGCCGTCTTGGAGAAGATGCACTGATTACAGTTTGTGGCACGAAATACAGATGGCAGACCTCTTGACCATTTGGAACACACACAAACACACACAAACACAAACACACAAACACACACACAAATACAAACACAAACACACAAACACACAAACACAAACACACACAAACACACACAAACACAAACACACACAAACACACACAAACACACACACACCGCGATTACCAAACGGATTATGTAACTAACCGCCAGGTACAGTACCAGGGTTAGTGTGGGTAGAGGTGTGTGTCTTCTCTCTCTCACACACACACACGGCGCCTACACACAAACCAAGGTGCACACAAGGAGGGGGATGTGCACAGACAAAAGACAAACGACAAAGCCTCCAGCTACTTACATAGAAGGAAAGGTTTGACTTCCCGAGGTCACTGGCTAGTGAGGTGCTGGAGACTTTGTCACAAACAATGTTTGTCAACAAGGGCCTCGCCCCTCTCTCTGGCTGCCTCACCCTCCCAGCCCCACAAGGACCAGTAACCAATAAGGTCAACGGAGGTTCTCTGAGGGAATTATTCCTGTGGCTGGTGGCAGTTGATGCAGCCAGTGTTGGTGCCTGTAGCTGTGTTTGCATCTGTGCGTCCATGATGTTGGCAAGAAAATGAAGTTAAAAAGCTGTGGTGGCAAAGCATGACGTGTCCAAGTCACAAAGGACCAGACACTAACCCTGACATTGACCCTGACACTAACCCTGACACTGACCCTGACACTGACCCTGACACTAACATTGACACTAACCCTGACACTGACCCTGACACTAACCCTGACACTGACCCTGACACTAACCCTGACACTATATAATCAAAACGCTTACCCTGTTCATTCACCGTGATGATGTTACTGGTGCTGAGGGCGATGATGATGATGATGATGACGATGACTGTACTGTCGACAGCAGTTAGTCCCATGAGTGGCGCCATCTACTGTGTGGATACCTGAGGCAGGAGACTGATGTCTACTTGCAAGTCAGACTACTTATATTTGTCCTGCGGTAATTTCCCAAACTATTTTAACCTCCACGTCATCAGTACAACGGCTGAGTTGTGGCGACAAGAACAAACTATTCGCCATTCTCTGTCGGCAAGTAACTCATTCTCACTCCGCTCTTTCAAGTACTTCCCTCCCTTGGTGACGTCAGTCGACCCCTGATAGGCTCCCCCCATCTCCCCAGGGGCTGATAACGCCGCTCCACCTCGTTTACAGAAAAACTACTCTCACAGCTTTCAATGAACATAATTTCCCTTGTCTGTGTAGATAGACTACTCTACAGACAGCGCCACGTGTCAGTACTCTACTGACTCATTTGACTGTGCTCACTCTACTCATCTCTCCTCAGCTACTCTACTCACTCATTTACTGTACTCGTCCTCTCACCTCAGCTACTCTACTCTCTCTACTTAGTGCCAGCTACGCCCTCCATTGTGATATCATTTTCCTCTCAACTCCTCCTCCAGCCCACCCCTATCTCAGCCCAGAGTTAACCAAATACAAGAGACTCAGAGATTCCGTCGTCTGTCGAAGGAACTATTTTCTATCTCTGCCATCACGTGCAGGAATATGAAATGTGAACTGTGGACTGGGGCACAACAGGAGTCTTGTTTTTGCCTCCAAAAGTACTTGCTTATAGAGACTCCCTTCCTTTGTCTAACGTGTTAGGAATTCGGGTCCTCGACCCCACCACCGGCACTCTCTCTGTTATTTTCTGTCTCACACACGTCAAGACAAAGACACACCCCACCTGACCCCCACACTACACTCAAGTGGGACACGCTGAGGATAGAAGGAAGAAAAGAGATTAAAAGGTCCGCTGCTACCAACATCACTGTGTATAGACATTGTGAGTGAATGTACATATGATCTGACTTCTGACCTCTAACCTTTACACGTGCACTCAACACGCACCTCTTCCGTAAACATGACTCCTAACACCCTATCCCATAATGCTAGTCCTTGTCACACCCTCCCTTTTGTAATATGTTGCTCTCAGCTCTTGTCATTTGGTTCCTCTTTGTGTTTTCTATATTTGATTTTATTCTTCGTTTAGTACGATTGTTTATTAATTTACAGCTCATATGTTATTTGTTTGTTTTCCTGTCCCTCGTGTGCTGTCCGTGTTTCCTTCTTGTTTTTAGGCGCTAGGCGCATGGTCCGTAGGAGTGTGAGTAAGTGCTTTACACATTTTGCAATTATTATTATACACAAACCACTTTTTTGAGCGGAGCGCTGGCGAGCGGAGGTCCTTCTGGAGGAGAGGTTAAGATGTGCTGGACCAGACCCTCGTGCTTGTGCACAGGTGTGACTGTCCTCGCCCTTGTGAGCCGTGGGCTAGCCAGGGACTGAGTGAGTGACATGAACTGGAGATACAGACTGTGCGACATGTGCATTCACACACGGATAAGGACCGAACCCAGACTGTGTGTGTGTGAGTGGTGTTCACTCAGAGGCACCTGTCCTGACACATGGTGTCCAGCAGGGATCTGTATGAAGCCCAATACTTTCTGTTATACACCTCCACTCTGAGGTCAGGTCACGCCATGTCATGTCACATGACTCATGGTGACGATGCACAGCTTTGTCAGTCAGCTCCACTCACCGAAGTCCAGGCACGGACACAGGAATGTACAGATGATGTAGAGAACAGGGATGCTACAAAACAAACTCCGACTGAGCGAGGATGAGACTGAAATCCTCCTACTTGTCGAAAGAAATTTCTGAGTCATCCTTCTCTCCTTCTCTCTTAGTCTATAAAAACCTCAATTATTCTTTTCTGCACATCTGTCTTCCGCATGAGTGTCATTCTCGATCCGAGTTGCACTTTTCATCAGCATACTTGTCATGTCTGCAGAGCTGCTTACCTTGAACATCGTGTGAGGAGCACCGTTCCTCATCATCTCACCTGTGATGCAACTGAGACTCTCATCTGTGTCTTTGTGCTGTCACGATGAACTGTTGTCATTCTCCTTTACCTGGAGTTTCCACAGTATGTGGAGGACAGACCTCAAACGATCCAGAACAATGCTGCTCGCCTCACCATCAGACCCTCAGTGTGAACGTGTCACCTACCGAACCGTCTAGGTGTGAACATGCATCACACATCAGACCTTAGATGTGAACATGTCACCTATCGGACCGTCTAGGTGTGAACACATATCCTAAATCTACATTTCTGTTGGCGAGTTGATTTAGCGTGTGTGGCTGTAGACAAGTTTCAACTGACACAACAGGTACACGAGGTTTCAAAGCAACCCTGAGGCATTTGCAGACCTGAGACAATGAATGGCACAAGTTCCCGACCCACCGGCAGTCGCTAGCCTCCATCCCACTGAACTGATTTCTTGGTTGTTGTGTTTGAATTATCTGCAGCTCACAGCAGAAGCGAAGACGATTTTTTGCTGTCCAGTCGCTGATCTTCCCTTGTCTGGAAGTCGTCAGGGGCCTCGGAGGGCCAGTCCTCGCCAGTCCTCGCACAGACGCCATGTGGACCTCAGGAAACGCGACTTATTTCTGATAATGTTTCACTCTTAGACTTGTAGCTATGAGGGGTGGCAATAAGCCTGGGAAGGAAAAACAAAAATTAGTGTTGTCTGAGAATTTTAATCACACTGTAACTATGGAAACAAATCGTTTTTCCTGCACTTTCCTTTCCCAGGGGAAACGAAATGCTCTCCCTTGATAACTACCACCTCACCTGTCACTCTTGCTTACTCTGATGATAACCGGCTTCTGACAAGTCTGACAGCTGGCACATCCTGGAACCTAGTGGCAGCTTGACCTTTCTTGGGCTTCTCACCAACGCTTTTAAAAATTATTCTTTCAAACAAGTTTTTGTTTCCATATTTCTCTCTTCATCTGAGGTTCTCCCGCACTCAGTCCGGAGATGTGAATGAGGTGTTGTGTGAATTTCCTCTTTTGTGCTGCATGAGGCTCGCTTAGTGACATCTCTCAATATTGTCATCAAGAGTCCAAAAGCAGAGACTGTCATTATCTGTAATTATCTGTTATTATCTGTTACTTGCGAAGTTCGGGTAGGTGTGCGTGCGTTTGTGTAACTTGCTGACCGGTGGCAAAGGGAGGCAAATCAAAGAGGAGACAAGTGGAAGGTACAGTGGCACCTGTCGGTCTGTTAGTATATTGCACTGACGTGGCTCTTGTAAGACAGTCCACAGAAGTATCGAAAGAAAGGAATGAAATATAGCATTCCAACAGTTGTTTACATGTAAACAAAAATAATTGTTTGGTTTTCTCTACATTGACCTCTCAGTCTGTGTTGCAGCATCTGTGACCCACTCAGGGTCACAGGGTCAGGGTTACTTTCCGTCCTTGAGCATTTGCGAGTGAAGGACTTGGGGTGGACGAGGACTTCGTGTCAGCAAGTCCGACAAAATATCAACGACGATGTAGAGCAGACGTGACGAGCAGCCTAGGTTTATCAGCTTTAGTTCTCCTTCTGTCATCTTTGAACAGTGGTCATGTTACATTTTATATCTCCTTGTCGTCCATTTCTTGACCGACAACAAATCATTCACAAGACAAAACAGCAACAAAAGTCGCTGCACTTTAACCCCTTGTAGTCAGTAACTTAACTCTTGGCATCTCGCCCAGTCAGCTGACGTGCCTTCTGTTTACTGTTGTTGTTTTTTCCGAGTCACGTGACCTACGTATTCAAACCACGACAAGCTAACAGTACGAATAACAAGAAATCCTCCCGACTGCACGTGTCACGGACTTGTTTCTATGCCAACAAGCAACAGTGGGTGAGGGCCTGCGCACGGGATGGAAGCTCCAGCAGCGGCAACAAAAATGTCCAAATGGAAGGCATGCTGAAGAAAATTGAACAACAACACAACAACAGTTCCTAGTCACAACATTTCCTTCTTATCGACGGAAGTCTGGCAGACAAGAGGAGAGACGCAACCGTCTCCGGTGATGACGTCATCGCCACAACCCTTACTTCAACCGTTGAGACACGTGACTGGGAAAGAAATGAACACGTGGAGGGGCGTAGCGTATATTCCAGTGAACTACTTAGTCACTCCAATACAGGAGGGAATATTAAACATGTAACGCAACCTTCATCGGACTTTCCTTTGTTCGTCGGCGATGACGTAAGTGAAAGACACAAAACATGTAAACAACAACGACAGCACACAAAAGGCCAGTGTTATCATCTCTATCTCCTCAAACCTTTATTCATCGCTTGATGTAGATCAACCAAGTAAACTAAAGATGTCAGCAGTCTACCCGACTGTGCCTACTTACGTCACAATCACGTGTATATATATATATAGATACTTACGTCACAATCACGTATATATATAGGTACTTACGTCACAATCACGTGTATATATATAGATACTTACGTCACAATCACGTGTGTATATATATACACCTACTTACGTCACACACAGGAGCATGTGACAGTTCGCCTGTGGCATACAGTGGGACAGCTGACAACATGTTCACATGTCACACTCTAGACTCTTGACACTCATGAACGTCACAATGTCCTGTTCAGACGTAACTGTAGAGGTCAGGGTTCAAAAGGTATTGTGCATAACCTTATTGACAAATTACAATATTTTATTGTATTCTTACGTTGTAAAAGTCGCGCTACCTGCTTACGTTTACAGCCGAGCACTTGCCATGATGTTGTGCTCACAAAATGTCTGACAGTCGTTAGTTGGTGTTTGTATGTCAGGACTAGCCAGCTTCTGTGTTGTGCAACATTTCACAGACTTAATGTGGGGGCGTGTGTATGTGGAGCTGTGCTACCAGCGTTGTTCACGTTCACACAGACACTGTCCAGTCACCAACTACGCTGGGACGTACAGTCAGGCCCGTTCTTACCCCCCGCGGGGCCCGAGGCATAAGGTATGTGCGGGGCCCTTGACACCTCGATCGCCACGGTTGTTATTTAATGAAATGTGCGGGGCCCTAGGCAGATGCCTCGTCTGCCTGCCCCTAAGCACGGCCCTGCGTACAGTCCTACGTGACACCATTCCAATCGTGCTGTTGCTAACGGAGACGGAAACAAGATGAAAACTTTCTCTTAGCAAGGGACGCAACTCGCACGATTTCGTACACAGCGCAGTTGCCCCCCTTGTGAGGCTCTTGAAGCTCTACTCACTGTGGTGAGTAGCTGGAGCAGTCAGTATCTCCACAACAACAACCTTTACAGCAATGGCCGTCAGGGAGTAGACCGCCAAAGAAGTGACTGTTGAAGATGGAGGAATACATCGCCTGCTCCACGATGACCTGCTGACCTCGGCCCGGAGACCGCACCCTGACCGCCGACACCGATCTCAGGTTTCCATGACAACAGGTAGAGGTAGCAGGTAGCCTGCTTGTACACCGACTGCTCCCACTTTAGGGGTTAGTGATGATGGATGCCGATGAATGCCAGGTAGCTCGGATGACGGGGATGCAGAGCTGGGTGGGGACGGTGCCCGGGTGGTCAGCGCCACTGTCAGAATGCAGGCAGGGTAGGACCCTGTAAATAAACAACAACACAGCACAGGTAGCTAGCACTGTCATGTGCAGCCAGCCAGCCTGCCAGGCATGTGGTGTCGTCTACCCTAGGGTTCAGTGTGTCTGTACCCGTCTCCCTACCTACACACCCTTTCTACCCGGGTATTAGCCCTGAAGGCTGGTCACGTGACCTGCGGACAGCCGTGAAGTCCAGAGATGCTGATGGTTGCTGTCAGACTGACAAGTGGCACGAGCAGGTCAAGGTACCAGCAGCACAAACATGTCCCGCAGGTGGCAAGTGTGACAATACTGACCTCAGACCCAAACACACCCCGGGTGCTGGCATTGCCGCTAATTGTCTGTCGTGCGTCACGTGACTCCCTTGTCTGTTAAGTCACGTGATCTTAGCGGGGATGAGGCTCGAGCATTACCATTTATGTTACACAAAACACAACACGCTACACACTATATCGTCTCTTTAAATCGTTTTTATTTTCTCATCGCTTCCTCCATCTCTCTCTCATCATGTGTTGAGGGCGGGCACACACTGCTGCAGTTCGTCGTGTCGAGAGGTTAAAGTGCGTGCATCAGTTTGAAAACACTTATCCGCGGTTATCTAGGCGCGATGTAAGTGGCCACTTAGCACTGAGGTGTTAGATGATCTTCACTCTGCCCGACACTGTGCTTGCTCTTGTTATCTACATCATCTCACAGCCCCACAACGAGGCCGAGGTCACGCGGTGCTGTCCTCTCCTCGGGCGCGCGCGCGACTGATGACGTGTACAAAGAAAACAGGCGGAGAGGAGGATTATTGTTAGAGAAGCCGCACAGCACATGTTAGAGCAGACCTGGGCAAACGCCGGCCCGCGGGCCGCCTCCTGTCTCTGACCGGCCCGCCCGCTGGCCCGCCCGCCAGTATATATACTATATACTATACATACAGTATTGGGTAAAACTGAGTTAACTATATTAGTCCGGCCCTCTAGAACCATCACAGTTTCTCATGCGGCCCCTTGGGAAAATTAATTGCCCACCCCTGGGTTAGAGACTATTTGTTGTGGAACTTTATTAGTAATTTCATAAAAATCAGGCAATAATACACTGTGTGATGTAACACTGTGACTGTGAGACACTGTGTGATGTAACACTGTAACTTTGAGACACTGTGACTGTGAGATGGAATCACTGAGTTTCCATAGCAACTATGGGATGATGTGTACGCGCCCTCACACACCAAGCTCTGTGCTACTCACCTTCTCTACTTCCTGCTTCTCAGTGCAACAACTAATGAAAGACAAGCTGTCATAAAGGAAGATTATTATCGTTATCGTCGTCGCCATCGTCGTCGTTGTCTCTTCTTCGTACATTCAAATCAAATCAAATCAAATCAAATCAGACTTTATTGTCTGTCGAGCAGACCCAGGACAGAAATTTTTGTTTTGCTCACAAGGGTATGCATACACACACAGACATCTAACACACTATTTGCAATATTAGTTTATTTTAACAATTCATAGACAAATCATAACGTAATTGCGATGAACATATTTTCTCTCTCTCTCTTCATCACGAACTGCATCCCGAATATTCCTACACAATGGTGTTACAGTGTGTGTGTGTGTGTGTGTGTGTGTGTGTGTGTGCGCGTGTGTGTGTGTGTGTGTGTGTGTGTGTGTGTGTGTGTGTGCGCGCGTGCGTGTGTGTGCGTGCGTCTCTATGTGTGCGTGTGTGCGTATCTGTCTGTGTCCGTGCATATGTGTGCGCGCGTGAATGTTACTAAAGACTGTTCCTTGTACTTTTTTTCCTCTCTCTCTCTTCCTTTGTTCCTCCACCATCTGTTTATTCCTTTGTTTATTTTTCGTTGTCACTTAGGAGGCGATGCTCACTGGCACAAGTCAACATCACAGGAACACAAGATGAACATAAGACAGGTCTGCCACTGCTGAAACCTCCACATGGTAAGAGTAGGATGGTCAGGTGGGCTGTCTGTCTGTCTGTCTGTCTGTCTGTCTGTCTGTCTGTCTGTCTGTCTGTCTGTCTGTCTGTCTGTCTGTCTGTCTGTCTTCATCCTGCTAGCACACCTCCAGCACTGCAGTCACACCTGGACACACTGTCGGCCTGTGGACAGTTCATCTTGTGAGCAGCTCAGTCAGTGGAGAACAAGTTCTGGTGACAGGTGAGGACAGGTAGACTGGCAAGTGTCAGCCACGTGCACACAGACAGTGATACGTGCTCACTGATATGTAGTACTATGTACAGTAATAATAATCATAGTCATAATCATCATCATCATCATCATCATCATCTTCATCATAGTCATAATCATCATCTCTCAATGAGAAATCACTTTATGTACAGGACTAGCTGTAATATAAATAACACACAATATAAATGTCTTCTGAGATAAACAGTGTCTGATGTCAGCTAGTACTTATTGTGTTTACATGATTACTGCCTAGCTTTGTTCTTAGCTTACTGTTGACTTTCATGTAAACAGTCTTTACCCATCTGCTGTTTAATAATAATAATATGTTCATGATGTAATCCCCCTACTTGTGTTCACACAGAGTTCATGATGCAGTCCACCTACCTGTGTTCAGATAAAGCTCTAAGTGGACACAGAATCGACACTCCCACCCGACTCATCCGTGAAGTCAGCCACAGAGTTGTAGAGGTCGGTGTCGTGGATGCCGCTGCTGCTGTCGTCAGGGATGCTGGATCTGTTGGCGACTCAGCGCCCCTGTCCGCCCTCTGTGAGCCCGCGCTCAGTGTAGGGGTTGTGGGACTGAACACGATGGTCAGAGGTCAGGGGGCAAGAATTTCGGGATGCTCGGGGTGAGGTAGACCTCGCGTGGTCGCAGGGGACAGACGTCTGGGTGCCGCAGGTGGCGTTGGCGGGACGATATTGGGGGGACGGAAGGTGTTTGGCGGACATGGGGAGGAGAGAAGGCGCAAACAGCGGGGAGGTAACTGTTCCTGGTCACAGGCAGGCGGGAGTTATGCAGGGGCAGCGACTCGGGTATGAGGTACATCCGGGTCTCAGAGTTCCGCTTCTCTCGTCTGCAACAAGTAGCGTGTGAAAATGTCACACACACACACACACATTCAAATTTACACACGTACACACATTCTCACACACAAACACGTATACACACGCGCGCACACTCACGCATACACATACACGTAGACACACATTCACACACGCACACTCACACACACACACACAGATACAATGAGGTGAAGCCTCTCGCGCTGGCTGCTAAATCCACCAGAAGCCATGCAATGTTTTAGAGAGGTTTACATAGGTAGACACAGCTAACTGGCAGACGTGGACACACAGACACCCGGAAGACGAGGAACATACGGGTACAGGCAGCAGGTGAGGAAGGTAGGGAGGCTGAGAAGGGGAGATAACTTACTTCAGTTTAACAGCCAGCAGCGCAGCAAGGGCGACCAGCAGCACCAGCCCCGCACTCAGCGCACCCAGCATCCACACCGTCAGTGGTGACGTGTCAGGCGTGTCGTGTTGTCCTTGACTACCAGTAGCATCACCTGGTGTGTCACGTGTGTCAGGTGTGTCATGTTGTCCTTGACTACCAGTAGTATCACCTGGTGTGTCAGGTGTGTCAGGCGTGTCAGAGAATCTTTGATCAGCGCTGCTGGACCTGCCTGATGTGCCAGATGTATTTGTCTCATCAACAGGACCTGCAGTGACGGCGCTACCCGTGGTCAGAGTCTGGGTACCGGATGTCAGGGTGGTGTCAGGCCCAGTGGATGTTGCATCCTGTCGTGTGACTGTGACACTGCCCAAGTGTTTAGTCACGACACCCTGGCCTTGCAGAAGCACAGCCTGACATGTCAGGACTCGGGTACCTCGTGGGTGGGACTGGAGGTCAGTGATGACGGCCTTGACACTGACGTAGTCAGACGAAGGTGAACACCCGGAGAAAGAGAAGTTGCTGCCGCAGGCGTGTGAGTGTGTGTTGTACCAGACCGTGGTGCCAGTCGCTGTGTCTTGCAGCTTCAGAACAATCAGCGACTCATTGTGATAAGTGCAGGTGACTTGGTCAACCAGTCGTGTCTCCAGGTAACCTGCACACAGTGTCAGCACAACATGGCTTCCTGTCAGTGTAACACGTGTAACATGTCAGCGAGAGCCAGTGGTCAGTGCATGCTACACAATTAATGTAACAGTTGAGACACAGGAAACTGTTAGGTTCACATTATTACAGCGTGCACAGAGATGTGGAGAGTGCACTATTTTCTTTGGATATCACTGCGCGAGTGGGTGTTTGATCGTCTGCTACAAACTGCAAGTAACTGCGTCACTGCAAGTAACTACAAGTAACTGCAAGTCACTGCAAGTAACTACAAGTAACTACAAGTAACTACAAGTCACTGCAAGTAACTGCAAGTCAAAGTGAAATAAAAATAAATTGAAAAAAGCTAAACACTTACAACTTTATTTTTGGTTTTGATAAAAAAAATACCCAGTTAATGTCTGCTAAATCATTCAGCAACACTAGAAGACCAGCGTCTACAGTTCTCACTAGGAGTTCGATTCTGGGTGGGAAACAATTTCTCACCTGTCGTGACGTCACACTGAACGCAGAGCAGCCTGGCCAGCAGCCACAGGTAGGTCACGTGACGTAGCCTCTGTCTTGTCATCGTGAGTATGAGAGCGTGAGTGTGTGTGTGTCTGTGTGTGACACTCGGGTGACACTGTGGGTGGCTGCCACCAGAGGGCGCTCACTGCTCCACGACACCAAGATGGCGCTTGAATCTGATGAGATCGCGCTCAGTGGGTTGAGATCTTATCTCATCACGTGGCAAACAATTCACTTCCTTCTCTACAAAAACTATTTCAAAAAAACACATCTTAAGACTTACGGATTTCCTGCACGTCACTAAGGCTAGAGGGCGCCACAAGCAGCGGATGCGGCTCATCAGCAACGAATGGCGGGCGTCGTCTGTCGACGACAACACGATGCCAGACGGAAGGAGCGAACCTCCGTGCTTACAAGGGGGAAGCTGTACCACGTGACTTTTCGCGTTTACAGGGATAAACTGAGTAGCCGATGTGTGTTTTTACAGGGGAACGCAGTAATCTGTGTCAACAATCATTTTCTCTGTTTTGTACCCGACGACAGCGGAGCTGAAGCCGACATTTGACAACATCATGTGACTACAGACAACATGGAGTTCAGTCAGTTATATCCACGGACTCACGTAGCTGTCAAGTGCAGTACAATCAGTTATAGTCACGGACTCACGTAGCTGTCAAGTGCAGTTCAATCAGTTATAGTCACGGAGAGATAAACTCAAGTTGTTGTCAAGTGCAGCGACGGACCACTTCACGTAAACTCTCTCACCGACATTGCTCTCCGTACCTTCTTCCCCAGACAATCATCAGACAGTCTTGATCTATAGATAGATACGTATTTATATATACTACTTTATACTGTAGTATAACACAATGTTGTTTTCTACTGCGCGCTTCGTCCTCTACAATCAAAATCAAAATTTGTTTGTTTGTTTTTCTTTTTGTCTTAGTCCATCGACAGATGGTGCCGTGGCGTCATCAGCGACAGTCATTTCACAAACACAACATTAATTTGATTTCTTCACAGATTTTCTTTTTATAATGAACATGCGACACCAGTAGTGTTTGCTACTTTAAAATGATTTATTACACAAGGCTACACACCAGGAGTCAGTCACAGACAAGTGACGTGTGGTGAGTACGTCACCAGTAAGTCATCTCAGATGTATGTTCTCATTTCACAAGAGACAACAAACACCTTCCTGCACGATTCACAAATAACCTGCAACTAGGGTCTTGACAATAATGTAAAACCCTCCGCATCATCTGGCGGATTGATACAAACACGGGATAACATTCAGGTGAGTACAGACAATCATGTACACGGACATCAGCAAAGACACACGAGCCAACAGACAAGTACGCATACACATGTACAAACGGATAACTCTTCGTGACAACAGAGGGGCTTGCAGTCCGACATCAGGTGGGTGGCAGACTGTTCAGTCTACGGAGCTACATCATTAATGTCAACATAATTAGGGATGTAGTTCGCTGATGACTGCTGCCCACACAGTACCCAGGGTCACATGATGGATGTACCCCACACACATAGTACCCAGGTTCACATGTACCCAGGGTCACATGATGTCTGAGGGAGACTGAGTGTCGGCGCACTTGCTGACCATCAGTACCATGAAGACTCGTCATACTCTAGGTGACCGTGGGTACCCCGGAGCCTGACACCCTGCTCTAGGTGCCCTCACAAGCCGTCCAAGGAGCTGCTCACCTCAGTGAAGGGAGGCAACCTCAAGCCTTCCCCTCCCTGTGCAGAGGTCTCCACACGACAAACATCGAGGTAGAGATCAACAATGGAGTGGCTGAGGCTGTGGTTGACAGTGTCAGAGCGAGTGGTGCCAAGCTCACCAGCAGGCTGACAGTCTACCCGAGTAGCGACACCTGCCGACAGAGACGTCTTGCCACGTCCCACCATCCACATCCTCATATTGTAGGTGGACACGCCAGCCGCCATACCTCACCGTCGCCTGCTGCGGCAGCTGCTGTATGGACAGCTGTGTAGGAGTAGCGCACAGCTGGAGGGCAACAGGTCGTAGACACACAGCTTCAAGTCTTCAGACCTCGACAGCCACTGCCACTGGGGGGCTCTTCCCTCCACCATTCACCCTGGTGCAGCACCTCACCCACAAGGCAGCAAACCACAGCACGCGACGATAAATACTCTCTCTCTCTCTCCAACACACAAACACACACTCCAACACACACTCTCCAACACACACACACAATGTTTGTGACTGTAGCAACTATTCGCCTGCTTGTCCGTACAGACGACCTCCCAGAACTGTTCATCTACCCGGAGTGAGGCTTGAAACATAAACAGAGGAAATGGATGACTCCCTGTTGACTGTCGAATGAATTCCTGTTGACAGGATAATAAACAAGGTGACTGCACCAAACTACAGCAGTTCACACAGGTAAACAAGTAAACAAGGACGGTGTGATGCCAGAGACAAGTGTTTGTCACAACCACACAACTACACTACACAACTACACTACACAACTACACTACACAACTACACTACACAACTATTCTACACAACCACACAACTACACAACTACACTACACAACTACACAACTACTCTACAACCACTGCCACTACACAACTACACTACTACACTACACAACTACACAACCACACAACTACACAACTACTCGACACAACCACACAACCACACAACTACACAACTACACAACTACTCTACAACCACTGCCACTACACAACTACACTACTACACAACTACTCGACACAACCACACAACCACACAACTAAACAACTACACAACTACTCTACAACCACTGCCACTACACAACTACACTACTACACTACTACACTACTACACTACACAACTACACTACTACACAACTACACAACTACTCGACACAACCACACAACCACACAACTACACAACTACACAACTACTCTACACAACTACACAACTACACTACACAACTACACTAGACCACTACTCTACAACCACTGCCACTACACAACTACACTACACAACTACACTACACAACTACACAACTACTCTACAACCACTGCCACTACACAACTACACAGCTACACTACACAACTACACTACAACCACTGCCACTACACACCCCAGACCCTCGCTACTCAGTCAGGCTTCACATACAGACAGTAAGTATTGACCTTCACTATACAAGTGACTGTCATCTACATACTACTTACATCACTTGCATGGGAGGCGCTGATGTGATGTGAGGACTGCCAGCACCACCACCACAGCAACCAGCAGGATGCTCACCGACGATGTAGACGCTGAGGACAGATGTACAGCCGTTAAGGAAGGATATACTTCTGTAGCTATTCCCCTTTACATTCCCCCACACAGTGCTTGTAGACTACTATTTGTGGGGAGTGTTTTAGGCATGTCACCTTAGATCAGCGGCTCTCAACCTTTTACTTCTGACGCCCCCCTGACGAACAAAGGTACGTCCGCGCCCCCCCCCCTCTTAGCCAGCAATGTAAGATAATTTCACTAATACCGGTATAAGAAACTTTAAAAAATGACCACCTTTGTGCCCCCCTTGTAAAAAAATGACCACCTTTGTGCCCCCTTGTAAAAAATGACCACCTTTGTGCCCCCCTTGTAAAAAATGACCACCTTTGTGCCCCCCTTGTAAAAAATGACCACCTTTGTGCCCCCCTTGTAAAAAATGACCACCTTTGTGCCCCCCTTGTAAGGACGTCGCGCCTCACAGGTTGAGAACCGCTGCCTTAGATGTTCCGCCATCAATTATTTCTGCTGATAACCTGCAGGTGTGCTAGACAGCAAGGCAGCAGAGGATGTTTTAATACAAACCTTAGTATTGTAATTCCCCTGAGGTCACATGATTCCTTGTCCAGGTTACAGTCCAGTCACATTTGTACCTACATCATACATCACAGGTACACACAGTACAACTATACAGGACAGGAGGTGCCAACAGTCTGACTGGTTATACAGCAGACAAGACAGGTACAGACAGGTACACACAGGTACACACAGGTACACACAGGACATCTATACAGGTGCCAACAGTCTGGTTATACAGCAGAAAACATACGCACATGCAGGTACCCGTCATAAAGCAAACCTGACTTTTAAGATATACATAAATACACACACACAAAGAGCGAGAATTGTGTACAAGTGCACTCATACATACACAGTGAGATTTAAGGATGTGTACTACTAAGTATACAGAGTGACAATATGAACTGTGAACTCATATACGCACAGAGAACTAGTGAGAGGTGTGTCTACTCATATAAACAAAGACTGAGAATTAGATACAAGTATACTCATGTATCCACACAGAGTGAGAGAAGTGTACTCACCTTCATTTAGTGGACATGAGGAGGCCTGCAGGGTAGCTGCTGTAGCTTTCTCTGCATTAAACACACGCAGACACACACGCAGACACACACGCAGAACACACACACACACACAAACACACACACACACACACCACACACACACACACACACACACACACACACACACACACACACACACACACGCGCGCGCAGACACACACACACACACACACACGCAGACACACATGCAGACACACATGCAGACACACACACAGACACACATGCAGACACACACACAGACACACAATCCCATCATACACAAGTCCAGTACTGTATGTAGACTTACATTATCATCACACTTACTGTGCAGCCGAACATAATGTGTCGACTTATTATGTGGACTAACCTTAATTTATTATTCAAGTTATTGTGTGGACAAACATAATCCATCATCTTATCATGCAGACTAGGCTGATGTCCAGTTATTGTGTGGAGAGAAATATTCCATCATCTTAAAGGATTCTCCATTAGTTAGGCAATGACGACTGTTGGAAAAAACATTAACTAAACAATAAAAAGACAATAAATAGCGATCGCTGCAAACCTGGAAAAAGCAAAGGTCTGAAACGAGGACAGCGAAAAAAGATGATAGACAAGATGAACTGAGGGCAGCAAAGCACGATGGTAGACGAGGTGGTAGACAAGATGAAGTGAGGGCAGCAAAACAAGATGGTAGACGAGGTGGTAGACAAGATGAACTGAGGGCAGCAAAGCACGATGGCCAACCCTGCTTCTTTAAAAACGGACATTTTGTTTTTGTCAATAAAAGCTGACTAACCCCAAGCTGACCCCATCCTCCAGACGAGGCTGACCACAAGAGTGGCAGAGAAAGGCAGCTTTATCCACTGTCCTGCCAGGCAGGCACAGCTGTAAACACTCGCTGTTCTAGAACATTCTGCAGCTGGTGAGAGCTGCACGGCCAGAAGCTGCCCCTGGCCCCGCCACAGCCTCAGGTCTGTCCTGTCCTTCACTGCTGCTGTTCATCGTGTCCCTCATCGTGTCCCTCACCAGCCCAGGCTGTGGCTTGAGGCGAGAAATGTTTTTTCCCAACTTTTTACTACTTGATTCGATGGCTGGTCTGATCGACTCACCCACAGCGTCTACTTTCTGATCCTTGCCACCTCAGCGCAGTTTGTGTTGTCTTCAGGCTGTTGTCTTACTGTCTTGTTTGTTTACATCATGTTTGCTGCTAGACCATCAGTACACTTGGATGGAGGGCAAGGCACTTATTGGTAGGTCACATGACAGAGAGAGAGAAGTAGAGGACAAGGAAATGGTGAGAAAAATATTTTTACCTGTTGTGGCAACAGTAGTAGTCCCGATGTCTGGTGCTGGTGTGATATAATCTGAAAATGTACAGTGCTATTCATGACAAATGTCATCTGAGGTTTATTACTAAGTCACTGTTTAATTGTTGTTTGTTTACTTGTTTACTCACTAACTAAAAAGCCACCTCACTGTGTTACAAGTGTTAGTGACAAGCTACAGAGGTCCGAGACAACCTGACAATCGCTGATGATGATTACAACGGTCTGGTAACATCAACAACATTATCACTAATGAGCGATGACGGGTAGAATGAGTGTCATCACGGACTGGTCTACACCTCACTGATGACATGCGATGACCTGACTGACTATTACACAAGAAAATACTCTGTAACCATTGTCGTCCCGCCCATCCCACCTGCGGTAGAGAAGCAGACAGCAGTGGAGGGAGCAGGTGCGACAGTCGTACCTCCCAAAGTGATGTTGAAAGACTTGTCGACAGTCGTATCGTCTGCGATGGTCGTCTGGTTGCAGAAGACGGTGCGAGCAGCTGCCACTGTCACGTTTGTGAAGACTGCCCACAGGGTGACAGAATCCTCGGTGAACCGACAGTGTGAGAAGGTCAGTAACCTTTCACACCTCCTCTCCTTGACCCCAGCGAACACATTGTGGGGCTGTCCTCTCTCCGACATGTTGACAAGCACCAGGTTGGACACGTTGAACCGACACTCCACCATCACCGCGCCCTCCGGTATCTCCAGCTGCATCTGCCGCAGCGGGTGTTCTGCAACGTGCGTCAGGACATAGTACTGCAGCGCCACCTACCCAACAAGTTGCAGTCTTTGGGGTCACATTCACTGGTGTAAAAGTCTTTGGGATCACATTCACTGGTGTAACAGTCTTTGGGATCACATTCACTAGTGTAACAGTCTTTGGGGTCACATTCACTGGTGTAACAGTCTTTGGGGTCACATTCACTGGTGTAACAGTCTTTGGGGTCACATTCACTGGTGTAACAGTCTTTGGGGTCACATTCACTCGTGTAACAGTCTTTGGGGTCACATTCACTCGTGTAACAGTCTTTGGGGTCACATTCACTCGTGTAACAGTCTTTGGGGTCACATTCACTCGTGTAACAGTCTTTGGGGTCACATTCACTGGTGTAACAGTCTTTGGGGTCATATTCACTCGTGTAACAGTCTTTGGGGTCACATTCACTCGTGTAACAGTCTTTGGGGTCACATTCACTCGTGTAACAGTCTTTGGGGTCAAAACACAACATCATTGCGCTGCATTTCAAGTCAGTTTTTTTTTGGATTGACAGTCAAAGGGCGAATGTCCGTGTTGTTACAGCCGACTATTGATGTCTCTGGTGACACACGGACTTCAGTGTCCTCCACCCGTAAGAAGAACCACTAGCGGAGTCGGAGTAACTGTCCTAGACTGTCAGCACGACCTGCTGCTGCCAGAGAGCTTGACTGACAGTGGGCGTGGCCGGAAGCTTTCTAGTGTGAACTGTAGACATCCATGTTGATGGTGAGTGGTACAGCGTGGCCAGATGTTACAGAGCTTTTGTGCATTTGTTTTATTGTGACACGCACATGTTGATGTCTGTACATGTTGATTGGTGTACATGTTGATGTGTGTACATGTTGATGTGTGTACATGTTGGTGTGTGTACATGTTGATGTGTGTACATGTCGATGTGTGTACATGTTGGTTTGTGTACATGTTGATGTGTGTACATGGTGTGTGGACATGTTGATGTCTGTACGTGTTGGTGTGTGGACATGTTGATGTGTGGACATGTTGGTTTGTGGACATGTTGATGTGTGGACATGTTAGTTTGTGTACATGTTGATGTGTGTACATGTTGATGTGTGTACATGTTGATGTCTGCACATGTTGGTGTGTGTACATGTTGATGTGTGTACATGTTGGTGTGTGTACATGTTGGTGTGTGTACATGTTGATGTCTGCACATGTTGGTGTGTGTACATGTTGGTGTGTGTACATGTTGATGTCTGTACATGTTGGTGTGTGTACATGTTGATGTGTGTACATGTTGATGTGTGTACATGTTGATGTCTGCACATGTTGGTGTGTGTACATGTTGGTGTGTGTACATGTTGATGTCTGTACATGTTGGTGTGTGTACATGTTGATGTCTGCACATGTTGGTGTGTGTACATGTTGATGTGTGTACATGTTGGTGTGTGTACATGTTGGTGTGTGTACATGTTGATGTCTGCACATGTTGGTGTGTGTACATGTTGGTGTGTGTACATGTTGATGTCTGTACATGTTGGTGTGTGTACATGTTGATGTGTGTACATGTTGATGTGTGTACATGTTGATGTCTGCACATGTTGGTGTGTGTACATGTTGATGTCTGCACATGTTGATGTCTGTACATGTTGGTGTGTGTACATGTTGGTGTGTGTACATGTTGATGTCTGTACATGTTGGTGTGTGTACATGTTGATGTCTGCACATGTTGGTGTGTGTACATGTTGATGTGTGTACATGTTGATGTGTGTACATGTTGATGTCTGCACATGTTGGTGTGTGTACATGTTGATGTCTGCACATGTTGGTGTGTGTACATGTTGGTGTGTGTACATGTTGATGTCTGTACATGTTGGTGTGTGTACATGTTGATGTCTGCACATGTTGGTGTGTGTACATGTTGGTGTGTGTACATGTTGGTGTGTGTACATGTTGGTGTGTGTACATGTTGGTGTGTGTACATGTTGGTGTGTGTACATGTTGGTGTGTGCACATGTTGGTGTGTGTACATGTTGGTGTGTGTACATGTTGGTGTGTGTACATGTTGATGTCTGTACATGTTGGTGTGTGTACATGTTGATGTGTGTACATGTTGATGTCTGTACATGTCGATGTGTGTACATGTTGATGTCTGTACATGTTGGTGTGTGTACATGTTGGTTTGTGTACATGTTGGTGTGTGTACATGTTGATGTGTGTACATGGTGTGTGTACATGTTGATGTCTGTACATGTCGATGTGTGTACATGTTGGTGTGTGTACATGTCGATGTGTGTACATGTTGATGTGTGTACATGTTGATGTCTGTACATGTCGATGTGTGTACATGTTGATTTGCGCATTGAATGTCAGGATTTCTGTATTTTCGTCTATGACGTTACCTCCCCTGACCCTGGTCATGACGGTTATCGCCCTTAGGATGGCGTTTGGCTGTAGTCGGAGGAGAGTTTCGTGTGGTGTTGTCCCCTACAGTCCCGGCAGAGAGGAGAGAGGAGGATACATCAGGATGTAGACAGCCTCAGGCAAGCGTCGTCTTATTTGTTGAATGACCCCGTGACCCCCGGCGTGAATGTCTCAACTGTTTGTGCTGTTAATTCGTCAAAACAAAGTTGCTCCGGGTGTCCACAGAGGAGGCACGTGAGGGCGGCGCCTGTAGCAGTGAGGGTTGGCTGCCCTGGGTTCAGCTCTCGTCTAGGGCACGCTGTTCTTTCTCTGTATGTTGCATCTGTTCACAGGGCTGGCTGCCTTGCCGTGAGATTAGTCGCCATAGCTGCTGGCACGGCGTAAAACATGAACCCAACCTGCAAGTTATGGGACCCATCCGGGATGAGCTCTGGGTCCCTTGCGGGAAACCGAAGAGCGAGCCCGGCGGGATTTGAAAGCGGTATCGTCAAGGGGCTGAGGTGGGTACCCGCTTGAATCCCCCGTTTTCCCTCAAAGCCCCGTCTGCTGCCCGCATCCAAGCCTTTCAAAGCTCCACTGGCATCCCTCGCTAAATCTTACCTTGGTGCACGCTCTTACACTCCATCTTGGTAGATACGGGCAATGAATATGGCAGAGATGCGAGTAACAACATGACTTACAACGGAAAGTACACGGCTAAACAGTTGAAACTATGTACAGCACGTGTACAGCACGTGTACAGCACGTGCACAAGACAGCGCATGCTGCAAGCGGAAGTGCCAGTCCCATGTGCGAGGGCAAAGGTCAGCTGCACCGGCCGTTTACACGGAGTTAAATATTACACAGAAAGTACTACAGTAGCTACTTACGATCATAAATTATTTATCTGTGACTAACCACAGCTATAGCAGTTGCTTGAGGACATCTTACCCTCGTCTGTATTCAGACTCACTTCAGAGATCAGCGGCGCTTGTCTTAGAGATGGACTACAGTAGGAAACAATCCTCTAACTCTGTGCGACGGTCTGACCCTGTGAAGCAGTCACAAGTGGGGAAACAACGGGGGAAATATTTGCCAGTGGGGATGCGGGCTAGTGGAGTAAGAGTGCAACATACGGGTCACTGTCGCCGCACGGAGGTCATGGCCTGCCTCCTCCCGTTCTTTCATCGCTCAGTGCAGCCCGCGTGTTGGCCTCCCTTCCCTTGCGGGACCCGCGTTCTCGCCGCCTGTCTTGGCTGGGTATCCCCAACCCCAACAAAACCCACCCCCGCACCCCAGCCCCACCACCAGCAAAACCCCAACCCCACCACCACAAAACCCCAACCCCACCTCTCGCATACCAAGATATCCGCTTGCATCTCGAAAGAAACCTTTGCGCGTGCGTCTAGGCCCAGAAGAGTAGACCTTGACCTGTCAGAATGTAGTGCGGTCGTGGAGATTGGCGGAGGTACACGTGGCATGTACGCCTCCCTCCCTGGCGCGATTCACACAGTGACGTGCGTAGTAAGACCGGAAGCTGCAGTGCACACGAACTCCCCGTGTGGAGGTGTCCAGGCCTCCGGCAGGCGCGTGCCGACGAAACGTTTGGAGGCCTGGAGCCTGCTCCACCCCGGCTGTAACCCACCCACCACACCGTCTACCCAGTATATCCTCAGCAGACGTGGTCACGTGACGTATCAATGGACTTCAGACGAGAAAACAATAATTCCAACTGTTGGCCTCAGACACCGAGTCTACACTAACACATTTAGAAGCTACACAATCACCTAGTGGGCATCTACCAGGCCGGTGACAAGCATCGACAACAGCAATAATACAGTAGTACAAGTATCACACATCACACGTCACATGCCAACATCACATCACACATCACATACCACCATTATATCACACATCACACATCATCATCAGTTTCTAAGAAGGTCGTTGGTAGTTCAAGTGGAGGTAAAGCTGATGACGAGTGTCGACTACAGTTGACTGTGATGTAACGTGACCTGACTGTGACGGGACTGTGATGTAACGTGACCTGACTGTTGCCCAACCTTACTTCTCGCAGTACCTCCACCTCCACCTCCTGCCTTAGTCGGCTGAACTTTCGTCGCTGATGAGCTCGCCAGGTGACGTGCCCTACTTCCTGTGTGAAATAACATGTGTTTTGTAATAATTATTCCTTCTTCAGCTGCCAGTCTGCAGTTTGATTGTGGTGCATTGAGAGCATGCGGCTGCGCACCAAGGCACGTGCTGCTGTACATCATCCGTTGTCATCTTTATTAGTCGCACTTCACTGACCCTTCAGCGCCACCCACACTGCCGTCATTGTCACGTGACTCAACTGCGACGAGAAGCGACATTTACACCTCACGGATGTCCTTTTATTTCTAAGATTGAGATTTTGCTACACAACTCACAGCTTTCCTCAGCGTTTTAGTCTTTTTATCTACTTCCGTCAGCCAGTTTGAAAGTCACGTGGTCACCCTCTCGTTTCCGTTCCCACCTCCGCCACCCACCTTCTCGTCTGGAGGGAGGCAATGACACAGCAACAGCACCGCTCCCTCCCTACCATCACTTTAGCCAGGGAAAAATGGCCCACTGCCTTGTGGGCAACAAGTGGCCCGCTGCCTTGTGGGCAATAAACGGCCCGCTGCCTTGTGGGCAATCCTGGCAAAGATGGCGTCTGTAGAGGAGTGGCCCACACAGTCCTGATGCTGAGACATCAGCGAGCCAAGACTACACAATGGAAGCACCAGCCACGCCCCAGTGCCCACGTGTTTAGTATCAAGTCGGTCATTGGTTGTTTACAAATAAAAATGTGCGCCACTGTGTGTGTATGGAAATATATCTAAATATATATAAAAATATATTTATGGATATTCGATCCGAAACACGACAGTGGATATAAACACAGTTTATAAATAGAATGAGGATATGAAGATATATCTTCGCCTGCAGACAGGACTATATATATACTCGTGTGTATGTGCATATATATATACAGAGAGAGCTCTAGAGATTCGCTCCGATGTAGGGTCTTGGATGTATGTGTATATATGTTTATAAAAATACAATATATACATCTATTATATGAATATATATATATCAATACCCCTATATTCGCCACAAGACGGGATATTGTAAACATATATACATATTCCATAGATACATGACATATATATATATATCCGTATATTGTGTATCTGTGTATATACATAGATACACAATATAAGGATATCTATATATCTATGGATATTATCCCTGGTGGATATTATCCCGAGGTGGGAACATAGATTATATATATATAGTAT
Source organism: Pomacea canaliculata (assembly GCF_003073045.1). NCBI lineage: Eukaryota > Metazoa > Mollusca > Gastropoda > Architaenioglossa > Ampullariidae > Pomacea > Pomacea canaliculata. The sequence goes on along the minus strand of NC_037596.1, from coordinate 20,393,665 downwards.
ATGGATATCTATTCGCCACATAATAGAGCCCTGTATATCTATTATATACATGTATATCTAGTATATGGATACATCGATATATCTATATATCTCGATATTCGCCACACAGCAGGACTGTGTATAGAGATATCGGCCCAGACAAGACCATGTATGTAAACACACTATATAGATATATCTAATGATACACTTATATGGATGTTCGCCCAAGACAGGATCATATATATATATAGTGTATGGTTTATATAGATACCCCGTGACAGGACCATGGATACATACACAGCATGTACATACTAATATAATATATGGCTATATATATAGTCGGTCCTAGTTACGTCGAGCTTCTCCATGGCGAGAGCCTCCCTGTGTCCAGTGACTCGTTAGTGCAATAAGACCAAAGTATTTACATCTCAACTCCACGACATGTTGGTTCCCAGCCTGCCTCAGTGGACTGTTGTAAGGCCTCTGGACGTTTATTCCGGACTACATTTCTGATCACGTGGTCCGGAAAACCAAGAGGAGGTCAATTTTTTATTTCAAGGGATTGTAAAGACCTAATAAAAGTGCTTAGAATCTGGTAAGGAGCAGGATCACTTTGAATCTCGTCTGTTGTCCTGTCTGTTGCTAATGACTGCTAATGAAGTGAGGAAAGAATCAGCTATTCTGTGCTGCTCTCGCGCGCTGCTATGGCAACTGAATATAATGCTCGAACGTTTTGCACCGTCGCCACAACCTTGTCACCGCCACCACAGCCTGTACTCTACATCTAATGTAGTCCACAACAGATCATCGACTCTCCATGGGCAGAAGTGCACAGAAATAAGAGTGGCTGGAAGAAGGGGAGCTAATCCGCGTACCCGCGGGCTGTGACTCTTGGCTGTGACTCAGGATGCATCTGGGAAAGACGATTTTAACCCATTTCCCTTCATCTTTGTCGCTTTCTTATTGTGAGAGCTTGAAGTGCAGGTGTCCGGGGTTTCCGTGCTCACCGACAGCACGCGCCGTCAGCATGGCGAGGGTCGGCGTCCCCTCAACACGATAAAGTCAGAAAGGGTCAGGAGAAGAAAGTACAAATTGCAAAAGTCTTTGGCATTCCACAATCAGACAAAAAACTTTCGAGTAAAAGTCATCAGGTGCAGTGACTGTCAGGGTCAGCCGGGAAGCGAGTCAGAAGTGTCCCTGAAAATGTCCAGCCTTCTGCTCGGGCGTGGGACTTCCTGGCAGACAGGATGACATCTTCATCCTGCAGACAGCTTGGTCCTCCCCAAGGTCTCAGTTACAACAATGTGGACTGAGCCACAACTAGTGCCGAGGGACTTGGCTATCTGCTGGACAGTAAGATGGCTGTCATCCAAGTCCAAACGGTGAATGGCATCAACTTGATCATCAGTGGTTGAGGTTTTGGCGACCTGACGGAGGGTCATCTTCTGTGCTGACCCTGCCTCGCTTGAATTCTTCAGCCCTCGTCTTCACAGCTGCGTGAGTAGAGGAGACCTGTGCAAGTGTCTCTACCATGTCCTCAAGGATTTGCTTGGGTGTCACACCTTTCCTTAGCAGATACTTCGTGACACATGGCCCCTGTTCTGTCCATGTTTAGATGTTGTGGCACTGCCTTCACTTTTGGTGTGTGTATGAAGCTGCACACAAAATTAAAACAGAAATCCTTTTTCTTTGGCTTTATTAGAGCAACATTGTTCAGCCAGGGCTCTCTTTTGGGTGAAAATTAAAACTTTTTGAACGACCCTCGTAGCTGAGAGGGCTCTCTCTCTATCTCTCTCTCTGTTTCTCCGTCTCTCTCTCCGGTCTGTATCCGTGAAAACAGGAGAAGCTGTTGTCAGTTATTAAGCTTGCTCACGTGCAACATGTTAGAACTCATTAGTGTTCTGTGGCGAGCGTGTGAATGATGGGGGTGGAGGATGCTGGGAAGGCTTCAAGGGCGACTTTTAACGGAAGTGTGTGAAAAAGTTTAGCACTCATGAAAAGGAAAGCTGAAAGACAGATGGAGACATGAGGAAAAATAGACTTTTCCAATGTCGGGGCAATCATGAGAGGGGAGGGCAAGGAATTTCCGGCTTTCACTTTCTTACTTTCTTTTTTTTCTTTTCTTTAATTATTTATTTAAAGTTTTCTGTTTGTTTTGTTCCGCGGTGAGAGCTAACTCTCTTGCGTTTGCATCCATTCACTTGTGTAGCAATGAATAAGTCTATAGATTGCTTGCTATCTTGCCTGCCACACAGCCAGCAATTGTCTCTGGGACTCCCACCTCTGACGCAACCCGTTACATCATTTCACGGGTCGACAGGCCTCCCCCTCACATCTCCACTTTGCTCGCATCTCAATCTCATCTCATCTCATCTCATCTCATCTCTCTCATTTCTCTCATTCGTCTTCATCTCATGCATCATTCTCTGTCTGCCTCCCATGCTCCCACTTGTCAACTCACCACTCCCTGACTGTCTTCCCTCCCTAACTTTATTGGCGATGAGAACATAAATGTTGGTGAGAATATTGTCTCTACAGTCCATGGTCCATGTTTGTGGATTGTTGACACCAAGTCTGTGGTGAAGATGAGTCCTTACTGTGTCTAGCTTGAGTTAATCAACGAACGTTTTGCAGATTATGAACAACGGAAAACTCTAGAGCAACGTGTTACACACAGTTCCCTAGAAATATTATTTGTTTTACTCGCACACGACTTTTGTATTGATGTCAGAAACTGTAGTAGGACTTGGGAATCAGCTCAGTACATCACACAAAGAATCAGTCTTCATTAAATAAGTGATATTGTTCGATTTTTGCAAACTAGGGATTGTTAGCGCGAGTGCATGGCTGTGTCGAGTGGTTCAGTTACAAGTACTCGAGCCTTTATTTCTCCGCCTACATCCTTTCTCTCGTGCAGTTGCGACCCACTGCTGAGACTAAGAGAAGCAGTTGTAATTAGTAAATTTTAGTACGATTAATGATCAGCAGTTGCTGTGGGTGTCTTACCAGCTTAGTTGATACACAAGGTCACACCATCACACCAGTCACGTGACAGCAGAAGTCGCGGCCTCAAGTGACAGTGTCTAGGGGAGATGGAGAAGTTGTGTCTACCTGTAAAAACACTGCTGTAGACAGTAAAGGCGAGGGCACTCACTAACATAACATGTGTGACAGAAAAAGTGGGTGTATGACACTTGCCACAGACTGCTTTTGGTCAAAGAATGTTTTGTTAATTATTAGTATCACAAGGTGTGAGAAATGACGGGTTGGCACAGAGGACATGATTAGTTATTATCTTATTAGTCTCTGGACTGTCATCTCTGCTTTGATCGTTAAACTGATCATGAGGTTGTCGGCCACGAGGAACTACTTATTTGATGCTTACCACTCCATCAGAAGTTGTAAATGAAATTTGTTTAAAAAATTAGGAGGAAGACCCTCTGCAGTTTGAAATAAATAATGATTATTTCTGTTTAGTTTGGTGAGTTTAATCCCGATACCTGAGAAAACTCTTTTAGTATGTCAATTTCTGTTTAATGATACTGAAGGTGAGTGCTTATTGAGGATTGCCAGCAGGCCTCAGCTAAAGCTCAGTTCATGTTAACTGTCACATTAGTTACAGGACAGTTATACTGTGTAATGTCTACTTATATCTGGTAAAACACAAGCGGTCAGGTTGGGTCTTTACTACACCATCTACAAAGCACCGAGACAGGCAATGACACACACTTCACACTGAGCCGTTTGCCCTTCACCAAAATCACATATCACTGTGCAAAGTGTGAATCTGGTGATTTGTGTGTTTGTTTCTTTGTCTGTTTGTTTCTAAGCCGGCTTCCAGCTTAAAGCTCGTGACGTTTTCTTGTCTGTGTATTATTTAAGAAAACTAGCAAAAAATCAATTCCTGAAGTGTTGATTGATAATGCTCAATTCAGTGGAAGACGGCCTCTTCCTTCCACAGAATGAGTGTGTACTGCAGACACCAACTGTGATGTTTTAATAACAAATGTCTGTGGTTGATGATCCAGCCTTTATGTTGTAAGTCACATCGTCGTTCATGTTTTGCTGTCATGTATACAATCATACATTTGCTGTTGCTTATTGGTACATGTATGGCAAACTTGTATGCATCCTCTACTTCTGTGTATAATGACCTTTGTCCATACTGCTCAAAGCTAGAAATCCTAAAATTCATGGTCACTGTCAGGGTAAAGTCAGTGTCAGTGTCGTGTCTAGTCAGTGGGAGTTACTCCACTCGTGTGCACCCAACACTCACGTCTTCGTCCAGAATGTCATGGCTAACTAAACCCTAAAATATTTGTGCAGACCCCGTGTAACTGCACCCTAAGATTTAAAGACGCCGCCCTGTAGTAGACACTTAGACACTGTAGCAGGTAGACACACCAGGTGTCGCCTGTAGGTGTGCAGGTAGACACACCAGGTGTCGCCAGTAGGTGTGCAGGTTGACACACAGCGATCGAGTGGATTGGTCACCCAAATGCCCCCTGGGGGCCATTGCCATCAAGCTGTCAGAACTCACTTGTGTGCACAAGCTCTTCATGATCGTCTCTAGGTGAACTCTGATACAACCAGCTGAGAAGTGGTCTAAATAAACAGTAACGACACATTTCCCAACGGCTTCCACTCATGTGGAATGTAAAAAGGAGTGGTGATTCCCCTTACTTTTCAAAACTTCTCCGCTTCCTCTCGCAGTCTTGGCCCCTGACCCCTGACCCCTCTCCGGTGCACGTGAGAGAGGTGGCCGGGTGCTGGGTGCTGAAGCCTCCCACTGTCCCCTCCATACAGTAGTTGTCCACTGTTTGTAAACATAAACCGTCATCCCTTGCGCTGGCTGTTACACGTCAGCACGTGCTAAAACTCCGCCTGTTTCCTCGGCCCTGCTGACGTCATTCCCAGCACCACGGCTCCACGTGCACGTCATGTCACTGGCACGTGACACTGTCGCTGTCATCGTTATGTCAATGTGTGTAGGCACTGTTGTGATGTGAAACACTAAGTGATGTAGAAGACGTTGTGATGTTTATGGTGGAGGTGATATTGTGTCATAACAAACATGTATATACTGTGGTGTGACACCCATGTCACATGTCATGGTGTAGTATCGCTGACTAAAACATTTTGTAGCTGTAGCTTATTTACTTTATTGTAGTTGGCTTTGAGATGTGACACAGTCTCCGTGTGTCATTTGATGGACAGAGATTAGTGATGTGACTAACATGAGTGTCACTATCTATTGTTATTTGTCGCTGGCACGTGACACAGTGTCCATGTGTCATTTAGTTGAAAGAGATTAGTGATATGACATAACAGTTAGTGTCCACTATCTATGTTATTTGTCGCTAGGACGTGACACAGTGTCCATGTGTCATTTAGTGACTGAGATTATTGATGTGACATAACATAGTGTCACTGTATATGTTATTTGTCGCTAGCACGTGACACAGTATCCATGTGTCATTTAGTGACTGAGATTAGTGATGTGACATAACACAGTGTCACTATCTATATGTTGTTTGTCGCTAGCACGTGACACAAAGTGTCATGTGACCTTTAGATGGCCCGTGATGCTGTTTCACTGTGTATTTATCATTTCACCTATGCTTTTGTCACGGTTCATTGTTTTCTCTCATAAGACACAATATCCTCGTCCTTGTCAACCCCCAACCCCAAAGCCACCCCCACTGCTTGTAGGCCTAGGAGGAGGAGGAGAAGGAGGAGGGAGCGAATTCAAGTGGAGGCAATCACGTGGTATGGCCGCCGTGAGACAAACAAACAACAGATGAGAGACAACAAACACAAGACACCAACACCAACTATCAGTCCTCAGAACAAGGTGTGGACTAACACCATCGCCATCATCAGTGCCAGACACTCACGTGCTTTAACGTGTCATTGCCATTAACTTCACAGAGGGCGCCACAGGACTGTTGTCTGTCTTGTGTTGTGTTTGTCATGCGCGGACAGCCTGGCTTTGGCTGGGACACGGCATTGTACAGTAGTATAGATATACAGTGAGTACAACAGTGGTGTACATAGTGATTTTGTACATAGCGATGTTTGTACAACAACGTGTAGCTGTACATAGCGATGAGTGGACAACAATGTGTAGCTGTACATAGTGATTTTGTACATAGCGATATATGTACAACAACGTGTAGCTGTACATAGCGATGAGTGGACAACAACATTGTAGTTGTACATATTGATGTCTGTACAACATTGTAGTTGTACATATTGATGTGTGTACAACATTGTAGCTGTACATAGCGATGAGTGGACAACAACATTGTAGTTGTACATATTGATGTCTGTACAACATTGTAGTTGTACATATTGATGTCTGTACAACATTGTAGCTGTACATAGCGATGAGTGGACAACAACGTGTAGCTGTACATAGCGGATGAGTGGACAACAACATTGTAGTTGTACATTATTGATGTCTGTACAACAGTGGTTGTAGTGTGTACATATTGATTGTCTGGTACAACATTGTAGCTGTACATAGGCGATGAGTGTGACAAACACGTGTAGCGGTGACATAGCGATGAGTGGACAACAACATTGTTTGTGTGTACATATTGATGTCTGTACAACATTGTAGTTGTACATATTGATGTGTGTACAACAACGTGTAGCTGTACATAGCGATGAGTGGACAACAATGTTGTTAGCTGTACATAGTGATTTTGTACATAGCGATGTGTGTACAACAACGTGTAGCTGTACATAGCGATGAGTGGACAACAACATTGTAGTTGTACATATTGATGTCTGTACAACATTGTAGTTGTACATATTGATGTCTGTACAACATTGTAGCTGTACATAGCGATGAGTGGACAACAACGTGTAGCTGTACATAGCGATGAGTGGACAACAACATTGTAGTTGTACATATTGATGTCTGTACAACATTGTAGTTGTACATAGTGATGTCTGACAACAATGTATAGCTGTATATATTGATGTATATATTGCTAGACAATGTAGCTGTACATATTGATGTCTGTACAACAAACCGCTATAGACACCACACAGTGTGTACATATCGATGAGAAATTAAAACACCTACCCTGTCCGGCCGCCGGGATGACGTTGCTGACGACAAGAGCGATGACTATCATCACGTCCACGACGACTGTGCTGTGGACAGAAGTCAGTGGCACGAGTGGCGCCATGTGCAGCAGGCAGGAGACTAGGAGCAGGCTGCACTCTCGCCGCCTCTTCTTACAATTTTCTGGTAATTTCTCAAAACTATTTCTGGCACGTGGTATCGCGTAACGCCCTGTGGCGGGACACACCTCCACCAGCCCCCCTTGTGTGTTTATGGCGAATGTTGAAGGTAGGTCTCCCTTTCTTACTGTCACATACACCTCCCCCCCTAGTGGTAGTCACTTCTCATTATCCTCCCTGTCAATGCTCCTCCCACGACAGGAGTTTAGTGAGAGAGTACGGCGAGTCAGTCTTTCTTGAGTTTGTGTCCGCCAGACGCTGGCTGTTGATGTTGTACTGATGTACTGCTGTACTGCTGTACTGATGTACTGTAGGACACCCACACCAGCTTGTGTACCCTGTAGGCTGTTGTTAAAGGGGTGTACGGGGGGTTAGGGAGGTGTGATGGTGCAGCTACAGGAATGCTTCTCACTTCTCTGTCGGTGATTTTCACTTGCTGCTCACGTCGCTCGATCCCCGACCACCACTAGGGTAGAGCAGCCATGTGTACAGCTGTGAGGACAGCCATACAGGACAGACACTAACAGACAATACAACACACTTGTATCACACATTTCCCGGCTTCACAGACACATGCTTAAATGCACAGACACGCACACCAACACACTGTAACATGGCAGCAGACAGACAGGCACATCAACACACACAGCGAGACACACAAACCGCACACAAAGCATGACTGACTTGTCAGTGGTGTGTCATGTGTGTACAACGAACTGCTGTAGACATCATACAGTGAGTACAACAATGTAGTTATATATATATAATGATGGCTGTACAACGAACTGATGTAGACATCATACAGTGAGTACAACAGTGTAGTTATATATATATAATGATGTCTGTACAACAAGCTGCTGTAGACATCAAACAGTGAGTACAACAGTGTAGTTATATATATATATTGATGGCTGTACAACAAACTGCTGTAGACATCATACAGTGAGTACAACAATGTAGTTATATATATATAATGATGGCTGTACAACAAGCTGATGTAGACATCATACAGTGAGTACAACAATGTAGTTATATATATATAATGATGGCTGTACAACAAACTGATGTAGACATCATACAGTGAGTACAACAATGTAGTTATATATATAATGATGGCTGTACAACGAACTGCTGTAGACATCATACAGTGAGTACAACAATGTAGTTATATATATAGATAGCTGTACAACAAACTGCTGTAGACATCATACAGTGAGTACAACAATGTAGTTATATATATATAATGATGGCTGTACAACGAACTGCTGTAGACATCTTACAGTGAGTACAACAATGTAGTTATATATATATATTGATGGCTGTACAACAAACTGCTGTAGACATCATACAGTGAGTACAACAATGTAGTTATATATATATAATGATGGCTGTACAACAAACTGCTGTAGACATCATACAGTGAGTACAACAATGTAGTTATATATATAGATAGCTGTACAACAAACTGCTGTAGACATCATACAGTGAGTACAACAATGTAGTTATATATATATAATGGCTGTACAACAAGCTGCTGTAGACATCATACAGTGAGTACAACATGTAGTTTATATATAATGATGGCTGTACAACGAACTGATGTAGACATCATACAGTGAGATACAACAATGTAGTTATATATAATATAATATGGCTGACAACAACTGCTGTAGTACAGTGAGTACAAACAATGTAGTTATATATATATAATGATGGCTGTACACAAACTGTGTAGACATCATACAGTGAGTACCAATGTATAGTTATATATAAATGATGGCTGTACAACAAACTGCTGTAGACATCATACAGTGAGTACAAACAATGTAGTTATATATAGATAGCTGTACAACAAACTGCTGTAGACATCATACAGTGAGTACAACAATGTAGTTATATATATAATGGCTGTACAACAACTGCTGTAGACATCATACAGTGAGTACAAACAATGTAGTTATTATATATAATGATGGTGTACAACGAACTGCTGTAGACATCATACAGTGAGTACAACAATGTAGTTATATATATTGATGGCTGTACAACGAACTGCTGTAGATCATACAGTGAGTACAACAATGTAGTTATATATATATAATGATGGCTGTACAACAAACTGCTGTAGACATCATACAGTGAGTACAACAATGTAGTTATATATATATAATGATGGCTGTACAACAAACTGCTGTAGACATCATACAGTGAGTACAACAATGTAGTTATTCATTAACTCAACATCCGGGTGAGTGGGGTGGGGGACTTCAGGCGGAGCCCTGTCGCTCGTGGCTGGGAGACCCGACATCAGCACTGTGTGAAATGGATCAACACACCGACATTATGTTGCTCACCATATTTCTCCATCCCTCTCTCCATCACCTAACCTCCGCGGTACTCTCTCTCTCTGTTGTCGGGTGGGGGTGGGGGGATTTCTCACTACTTTACACGTTACCACGAGGCCGGCGCCCTCCCCACCATGTCAACAACATCGGGCCTGACCTTCTCCTCCCTTTTATGGCGACACGTGCGCTCGTGTAAACACATGTTCATATAAAATCATATTTTCACACCAGCTTAAACCGACCACACACACATGTAGACACAACACACACACACAACACACACACACATGTAGACACAAACACACACTTAGACACACACACACAACCGTAGACACAACACACACACACACACACACACAAACACACACACACACATGTAGACACACACACACATGTAGACAAAACACACACAGACACAGACTGACAGACACACACCGCCTGGAGACAACAACAACAACACAACATCTACAGAATGAAAGGACTGATAGCTGTAGTATTGATAAGTAATAACACAATAATAATAGACAACAGGATTGACAGCTGTATAGATAAATAATAACACAATAATAATAGACAATAGGGTTATTATTAAGTTATAATACAATAATAGTAGACAACAGTATTGACAATTGTATTGACAAGTAATAACAGACAAAAGGTTTCGATGGTGGGTAGGTGGACAATAAGACAGATCACAGAGGTCCGTTGGTCTGCTGACAGTAACTAAAGCCTGGGACCACATGATGATGTTGTTGTTGTTGTGTTGTTGTTGTTGTTGTTGTTGTGATGTAGGGCTGGTGAGCATCCAGGCGGACAGCGGACTTGTGTAATATGTAGCAACCCTGTTCACACCAATACTCAGGCCACGTGGCTGCGAGGAAAGGTCACAAAGTACACACAGCTGCGATGTTCACACGGAAGGGAGGAGGAGGATAAAAAAGGAAGAGATAAGGAAGGAGAGGGGGACATGTCCTGGCTCTCAGCACCAGACGGGGGGAGGACCTCTGTACTTCCTGGTCTCGGGGGGAGGTGAGGAGGTAGACTGCCAGCAACTAGTGGCAGCAAACAACCACAGATACAAACAAACACACAAACAAGAGTGCTGGCAGCGCGTGTAGACACAGTGTAGACAGAGTGTAGACAGAGTGTGACGAGTAGCACTACACACTAAACACTTCACACTACACAATACACACTACACACCACACCCTACACACTTCACACTACACACTACACACTACACACCACACACGACACACTACACGCTGCACGCTACACACTTCACACTGTACAAAACACACCACACACTACACACTTCACACTACACACCACACACTTCACACTACACACCACACACTACACACTACACACTTCACACTTCACACTACACACCACACACTACACACTCACACACTACACACTTCACACTACACACGACAACACTACACGCTGCACGCTACACACTTCACACTGTACAAACACCCCACCACACTACACACACACACACTACACACACACACCACACACTTCACACTACACACCACACACCACACACTACACACATCACCACTACACACTCACCACCAACACACTACCACATTCACACTACACACACCCACACTACACACCACACACATACACACACACACACACACACTCACACTTTCACACTACACACACCACACACCACACACTACACACCACACACTCACACACACTTCACACTACACACTACACACACCACACACTACACACTACACACACCACACACTACACATACACCACACACTTCACACTACACACACACTACACACTACACACACACACTACACACACACACTACACTACACACCACACACCACTTAACACACACACACTACACACACCTACACACTACACACAACACACAACACAACACTACACAGCACACCACCACACACTACACACACTCACACCTCACACACACTAACTCAACTAACATACACAACTCACTCACACCACACACATTGAATTTACACACACTTTCACACACTACACACTACACACTACACACACACACTTACACACTTCACACTACACCACACACTTCACACACATCACATTCACACTACACACACACTCACACTACACAACACCTACGACACACTTCCACACTACACCACACACTACACACCACACACTTCACACTTACACTACTCACACACACACTTCCACTCACACTAACAACACACACACACCACACACTTCACACTCACACTACACACCACGACTACACACACTACAAGACCACACACTACTACACGACTCACACTACACACTACACACCACACAGTACACACCACCACTACACACACTACACACACACTCACAGACTGCACACCAATTGTTGTTCACACACTACACACCACACACTACACACAAACACCCACACTACACTACACACTACACACTACTACACACCACACACTAAAACACCATCACACACTAATACACACCACACACTACCACACTTACACTACACACGCACACACTGCACACTCACCACACACACTAGCCACACTACACACTTCACACTACACACCCACACCACACACTACACACCACACACTACACACCACACACACACACACACACACACTACTACCACAGCACACACACACCACTACTCTTACACACCACTTCACACTACTCACTTCACCTACCACACACTACACAACCTATACACCAGCACACTACACACACACACTTACACACCAAACACACTAGCCAACTCTGAGGGCCAAATATACACGCACACAGCACACACAACCACAACTACACACCACACACTACCACCAACACACAGGCACACACTGACACCACTACCACACACACTACACCACCACACACTAACACCACACACTTCACACTACACACCACACACACACACTACACACACACACATACCACACACACACACCACACTAAACACGACACACACCACACACACACTACACAACTTCACACTCACACTACACACCACACACTTCACACTACACACCACACACACACCACTACACACATCACACACTACACACCACACACTACACACTTCACACTACACACCACACACTTCACACTACACACTTCACACTACACACCCACACACTTCACACACACACACACCACACACTACACACACACTACACACCACACACGCACTACACACCACACTTACAACACACACACACACTACACACCACACACTACACACCAGGCCACACCACACTACACACCACACACCACACACTACACACCACACACTACACACACACTACACTACACACTACACACACACTCACACACACACACACTAACACACCACACACTACACACCACACACTTCACACCACCACACACCACACACTACACACTCACACACTACACACATCACACACACCATACACACACACACACTACACACTTCCACTACACCACACACACACACTTCACACTACACCACTACACACCACACACTCAACACACACCTACACACGACACACCACACACACACTACACACACATCACACTACACACCACACACTCACCACACACTTCACACTAACACATACACCACACACTACACACACACACCACACACTACACACACACACACACAACACACTCACACCACACACTACACACACACACACACACACACACTCACACACTACACACCCACACTACACACTTCACACTACACACACACACCACACACTACACACTTCACACTACACACCCACACACTTCACACTACACACCACCACGACTACACACTACACACTTCCACACTACACACCACACACCACACACTACACCACACACTTCACACACACACACACACACTTCACACTCACACCTACACACTACACACCACACACTACACACCACACACTACACACCACACACTTACACACACACACTTCACACTTACACACACTCACACACCAACACCACACACTACTACACCACACACTACACACACACCACACACTACATACACACACACACACTACACACCACACACCTCACACACCACCACACACTACACACCACCCCACACTACACACCACACACTTCACACTACACACCACACACTACTAACACCACACACTACACACCACAACACTACGCACTACACACCACCAGACTGCACACACACACTACACACCACACACTACACACCACACACACACCACACACTACACACCACACACTGCACACACACACCACACCACACACTACACACACACACTACACACCACACACTGCACACAACACAACTAACACACACACACATACACACCACACACTACAGCACTACACACCACACACTACACACAAGGTTCTGCTAACACCTAACAATAAAAAAACAAGCAAGCACACCCTCAACACTTGCAGCATGTAGGTCACAAACGTTCTTCCAACGCCACAACAAAAAGCAGAGAGTGACGGAGAGGAGTGTCTGTCCACTGTGAGATAAAAAGTAAAACACGTTGACAGTTACAAACAACGGGTAGCCACCATGAGAAGTAAACAAACGTTTAGCTGACGTGTCTCAGTCTCGCCGAGTGGTCGCACGGTTGAGACAAACAATTCTTGTCTCCATCTTGCTCCTCGTTATTTTCATCGGAAAGGACCCGATGCTCGTTATCTAAATAGTTCAATAGAAACTGTCAGCTTCACACTCACATTAAATGTTTCTTGACTACGGAGTGAAAACAAACAGCCGCGATGTCTCGTCCTTCTCTCCCTCTGGCTCTACGACTCTGACTACTGAAGTTGTCATCGTCATTGTCATTGCCATTGCCATTGTCATTGTCACTGTAGTTGTCATTGTCATTGTCCACTACTCTGACTGCTGTACTTCAATTGTCATTGTCATTGTCATTGTCATTGTCCACTACTCTGACTGCTGTTTGTACTTCAATTGTCATTGTCACTGTCATTCTCATTGTCAGTGTCATTTTCACTGTAGTTGTCATTGTCATTGTCCACTACTCTGACTGCTGTTTGTACTTCAATTGTCACTGTCACTGTAGTTGTCATTGTCATTGTCACTGTCATTGTCATTGTCCACTACTCTGACTGCTGTTTGTACTTACATACCAATTTCACATTATTTAAACGCTCTTAATGCAATAAACGAACTTTCAATCAACCGTGTAAAATAAACCGATGGTTGCTGTGTAGTGGGTGTGGCTGGACATTATATGTAGAGATGCAGGGAGCAGTGTAGAGGGAGTCAAGGCCGCCTACTCCACCTGATGCTAACACCATACCCACAGGCCCAATCCAAACACACGACGGCAGGCACGTGACAATCACTCACCACCTACAGCACGTGCAGCACGATGACGTCAGATAGGACAGAAATAAAGACCGTGAGCAAAGGAACACAACTCCCACTGTTAGACGAACCTGAAAGACCCGTATCCTCCTCTATTCAACATCCTCTTCTATTCAACATCCTGTTTGGCGGGCATCGTGACACCGGCATTTCGGGGAGTGCCCCCTCCTGCCTCCCCCATCGTCACCACGGACTGTCTGCCGAGACCAACGCCCTCTTGCCACGTTCTCAGCCGTTAGTCTCGGCGAGCCTAAACAATGAATGTGGCTCAACCGGAAGCTTTGCACACACCAGCCTCGTTTTAGTTGTTCACTGGAAACAGGGTCTGCACGCTGTCCAGTGATACAGGGTCGTGACGTGCATGTGACAGATGTGAGTGGTGACAACAAACAGCAATCTTGAGGCTTGAGTACAGTGATGACTGTCACAGTCAGCTGACCTCGCCAATCAAACCATCGTGTGATGTGAAACGATCAGACTGTGAGAGGGAAACACACACACAGACACACACTCACACAGAGTGGCAATACACTCCTTCAATATAAGGAAACATCAGAAAGCTCAAGTAACAGAGACTACGTCACACAGGTCACACAGGTCACATGGGTCACACAGGTCACACAGGTCACACATGCTCCTTGGTTTTGTCTGTGACTATATGCCTGTCAGTGTGTGATTGTGGCTGATGTCTGTGATTATATCTGCCAGTGCGACTGTGTGTCAGTGTGTGACTATGTCTGTGACTGTATCAGTGTGACTGTGAGTCTGTGTGACTGTGTGTCTGTGACTGTATCAGTGTGACTGTGAGTCTGTGTGACTGTTTGTCTGTGAGTGTGACTATGTCTGTACATCAGTGTGACTGTGAGTCTGTGCGACTGTGTGTCAGTGTGTGACTGTGTCTGTGACTGTATCAGTGTGACTTTGAGTCTGTGTGACTGTGTGTCTGTGAGTGTGTGAGTGTTCAAAAGCAAAATGTCGGCCACGGTTTGATAACGTATGTCAACAAACAACATTTCAACATTTCAACAAAGAAAACAACAGAAAGAAAGATCAGCCTGCTGGTCTGAGATGAATACAATATCAAGATGGAAGAACAAGAGCAGAGAAGCACACTTCCTTTGCTCTTTGTCTCAGTCGCTCCTGTCTCACACAAGGCGGTTACTTCATTGCATCCTTTCTATCTCTCCATCTTAATTGTTATTTTGGTTGATTGACCTTTGGCCTCAGGTCTGGCGATGCTGTCAAGCCTGTAATTTTCATTCCGGCATGTCTGGCATTCAACAGAGAGAGCTTTCAGTCGGCTGCTGGTGTAAATATCGTTTATTACGATAATATTTCATTTTATCTCTCTCTCTCTCTGCCTGCGTGAGGGGAGGCTGTCTGTGACAGTCTGTGGCACAATCATTGCCTTCACGCAGTCAGTGCCACTGTCAGTGCATGTCATCATCACAACATCATGTCTTGGCACTGAACAAATGAAGACCAGCTGAACACACTGCTTGTTGTTGCAGCTGCTGACAGGAGATTGTGGCCGTGGTTGTTGCTGGTGTGATGACAGTAATGATGACAGTAATAATGACAATAATGATAACAATAATGATGATAGTAATGATAACAGTAATGATGACAGTAATGATGACAGTAATGATGACAGTAATGATGATAATGATGACAATAATGATGACAATAATGATGACAGTAATGATGACAGTAATGATGACAGTAATGATGACAATAATGATGACAGTAATGAAGATCGCGTGTGACACGTGACACACACTGTGCTGACCAGCAACAATAAGGAAGGGACACAGACTGACTGACACTAACCCTGTGATACACAATGTCTTCACCAGGACATGACAGTGACAGTGACAGTGACAGCAAGACGAGTGCCAGCAGGACATGAAGCCATCAAGAGGCTGAGGACAACAACTGAGTTGTGTTCACGCACAGCGGTGGGGAGTCAGTGTGTGTATAAATAATGTGTGTAAACAAAATATGTTGTTGTTATTTTCACGCAAATGTGATTACAAACAACATCATCACTTGAGTCACTTGGCGATTACTTGCTGTATGCGGTAAGTACAACTCATAGAGGGCAGCAACATGGCTCATGGTTCACTAGGTGTTTACAGTACATCAACGTGGCTCATGGTTCACTAGGTGTTTACAGTACACTAGATGTTTACAGTATATCAACGTGGCTCATGGCTCACTAGGTGTTTACAGTATATCAAAGTGGCTCATGGCTCACTAGGTGTTTACAGTACATCAACGTGGCTCATGGTTCACTAGGTGTTTACAGTACATCAACGTGGCTCCTGGTTCACTAGGTGTTTACAGTTCACTAAATGTTTACAGTACATCAACGTGGCTCATGGTTCACTAGGTGTTTACAGTACACTAGATGTTTACAGTATATCAACGTGGCTCATGGTTCACTAGGTGTTTATAGCTCACTAGGTGTTTACAGTACATCAACATGTGAGTCTTGTGTGAGTCTGTCCAAGAATGTCGGACACTGTCTTCCAGTTCAACAATTAAGGAAAGATCACTCCCGTCACTCAAATACCATCCAATGGAATCCACTTATCCACAAACATACTCAGTGAGTGTGATGCTACTCTACTGCTCTGATACTACTCACTCATACTACTCACTGATACTACTCACTGCTACTACTCATTGGGCTGAACAGGTGGGCGAGGCGAGGGTGTTGCAGCCATGGCCTGTGCTGGTGGAATGTTTGTTTCCAGGAGTATGTAAGAGTCGTCACGTGGTCTCAACACTACTGGAGGCATAGGTGGCGCCGCTGGCTGATGCTATCGTAGACGCAACTCACAACATCTTCTCCACTTCTCAAAATGTTCTTCGCCCTCTTGATTATCATCGGCGCTCAGCCTCACCTCAAGTCGTGCGCGTGCGTTCCCGCCATTGCACTGACGTCATGCACACGCATTCCTTGCTATACAGTTACAACAGTTGGTAGTCGTAGTGCGTGAGGTAGTGTCACTGTAGTTTGCTCTAGTAGTAGAAGTAGTACACGGCGTCACTATAGTTTGCTTTAGTAGAGTAGCAGTAAGTAGTAGTCAGGTACAAGGTCTGTCACTACAGTTTGCTCTACTAGGTAGTAGAAGTACAGGAAGTAGTG
This sequence comes from Pomacea canaliculata, assembly GCF_003073045.1. NCBI lineage: Eukaryota > Metazoa > Mollusca > Gastropoda > Architaenioglossa > Ampullariidae > Pomacea > Pomacea canaliculata. The sequence continues at coordinate 20,375,541 of NC_037596.1, read as the reverse complement.
TCACTACAGTTTGCTCTACTAGTAGTTTATACAGAGAAGTGTGTCACTACAGTTTGCTCTACTAGTAGTAGAAGTACAGGAAGTAGTGTCACTACAGTTTGCTCTACTAGTAGTTAAGTACAGGAAGTAGTGTCACTACAGTTTGCTCTAGGTAGTAGTAGAAGTACAGGAAGTGAGTGTCACTACAGTTTTGCTCTACTAGTAAGTAGAAGTACAGGAAGTAGTGTCACTACAGTTTGCTCTACTAGTAGTGAAGTACAGGAGTAGTGTCACTACAGTTGCTCTACCTAGTAGTAGAAGTACAGGAAGTAGTGGTCACTCACAGTTTGCTCTACTAGTAGTAGAAGTCACGAAGTAGTGTCACTACAGTTTGTCTACTGGTAGTAGAAGTACAGGAAGTAGTGTCACTACAGTTGCTCTACTAGTAGTAGAATGTACACGAAGTAGTGTGTCACTACAGTTTGCTCTACTACACAGTTGCTCTAGTAGTGAAGTACAGGAAGTAGTTGTCACTACAGTTTGCTCTACTAGTGTAGTGTAGAAGTACAGGAAGTAGTGTCACTACAGTTTGCTCTTACTTAGTAGTAGAAGTACAGGAAGAAGTGTCACTAGTAGTAGAAGTACAGTTTGCTCTTAGTAGGTAGAAGTACAGGAAGTAGTGTCACTACAGTTTGCTCTACTAGTAGTAGAAGTACAGGAAGTAGTGTCACTACAGTTTGCACTAGTAGTAGAAGTACAGGAAGTAGATGTCACTACAGTTTGCTCTGGTAGTAGAAGTTACAGGAAGTAGTGTCACTACAGTTTGCTCTACTGGTAGTAGAAGTTACAGAAGTAGTGTCACTACAGTTTGCCTCTTACTAGTAGTAGAAGTACAGGAAGTAGTGTCACTACAGTTTGCTTCTACTAGTAGTAGAAGTACAGGAAAGTAGTGTCACTACAGTTTGCTTCTTAGTAGTAGTACAGGAAGTAGTGTCACTACAGTTTGCTCTACTAGTAGTAGAAGTACAGGAAGTAGTGTCACTACAGTTTGCCCTACTAGTAGTAGAAGTACAGGAAGCAGTGTCACTACAGTTTGCTCTACTAGTAGTAGAAGTACAGGAAGTAGTGCCACTACAGTTTGCTCTACTAGTAGTAGAAGTACAGGAAGTAGTGTCACTACAGTTTGCTCTACTAGTAGTAGAAGTACAGGAAGTAGTGTCACTACAGTTTGCTCTACTAGTAGTAGAAGTACAGGAAGTAGTGTCACTACAGTTTGCTCTACTAGTAGTAGAAGTACACGAAGTAGTGTCACTACAGTTTGCTCTACTAGTAGTAGTACAGGAAGTAGTGTCACTACAGTTTGCTCTACTAGTAGTAGAAGTACAGGAAGTAGTGTCACTACAGTTTGCTCTACTAGTAGTAGAAGTACAGGAAGTAGTGTCACTACAGTTTGCTCTAGTAGTAGTAGAAGTACAGGAAGTAGTGTCACTACAGTTTGCTCTACTAGTAGTAGAAGTACAGGAAGTAGTGCCACTACAGTTTGCTCTACTAGTAGTAGAAGTACAGGAAGTAGTGTCACTACAGTTTGCTCTACTAGTAGTAGAAGTACAGGAAGTAGTGTCACTACAGTTTGCTCTACTGGTAGTAGAAGTACAGGAAGTAGTGCTCACGTACAGTTTGTCACCTACTAGTAGTAGAAGTACAGGAAGTAGTGTTACACTACAGTTTGTACTCTACTGGTAGTAGAGTACAGGAAGTAGTGTCACTACAGTTTGCTCTACTAGTAGTAGAAGTACAGGAAGTAGTGTCACTACAGTTTGCTCTACTAGTAGTAGAAGTACAGGAAGTAGTGCCACTACAGTTTGCTACTAGTAGTAGAAGTACAGGAAGTAGTGTCACTACAGTTTGCTCTACTAGTAGTAGAAGTACAGGAAGTAGTGTCACTACAGTTTGGCTCTACTAGTAGTACCAAGTACACCAAGCTGCGGGCTGTAAGGAAGTGAGCTGACCGTCACTCACCTCTGTATGTTAACAGCAGGACACCAAAGCTTTGCTACCAGCATCCAAAGTGCTGTCCCCTACCATTCAGCCATTCAGTTACCCACAAGCATGTCACGTGATCCTTCTGTCAGCATCACAACTTTCAGCTTCCAGTGGTTGAGTCGCTTTTGTAGAGATGATGATGGTGATGATGATGATAATGCTGATGATGATGCTGTTCATCCTCCCCATGATGACATGAGAGACATAAGGACACTTGTGTGGTCGGCAGGACAACAGAGGTGTTGTAGACGTCTGTAGAGGTGTTGTAGACACCTGTAGAGGTGTTGTAGTCGTCTGTAGAGGTGTTGTAGTCGTTTATAGAGGTGCAGTAGACAGTAGTAGAGGTACTGTAGACGTCTGTAGAAGTGCTGTAGACGTCTGTAGAGGTGCTGTAGACGTCTGTAGACTTGTGTAGAGGTGTTGTAGTCATCTATAGAGGTGCAGTAGACAGTAGTAGAGGTACTGTAGACGTCTGTAGAAGTGTTGTTTCCCTTGGTCTTAGTTACGTGCCCTTGTTTAGGCTATTTTTAGCTCGCTGTGTGTAGTGCCGTTGTATGTCAAACACATGCGTCGTCTCTATGCTCGTCAGATCGTCACTAATGTTCATGGGTGCAGTTCAGTGTCGGGTGGGTACCCGGCGTACCTTGATCTCTTCCTGCCTCCAGATGTCGCCCTCATCTCAAACTGCTTTAGTCCCCTCACCCCCTCAGCTGTAGCAGATTGTGTGACGTAACATAGTCTGTGGTGTGGCTAGAGAGCGCTGTGACACCCTGTAGACGTGTGACGTAACATAGTCTGTGGTGTGGTTAGAGTGACACTCTGTAGACGTGTGATATAACATAGTCTGCGGTGTGGCTAGAGTGACACTCTGTAGACGTGTGACTTAACATAGTCTGCGGTGTGGCTAGAGTGACACCCTGTAGACATGTGACGTAACATAGTCTGTGGTGTGGCTAGAGTGGCACCCTGACGTATGTGACACGTGTGAGTAACATAGTCTGCAGGTGTGGCTAGAGTGACACCCTGTAGACTTGTGACGTAACATAGTCTGGGTGTGGCTAGAGTGACACCTCTGTAGACGTGTGACGTAACATAGTCTGTGGTGTGGCTAGAAGTGACATCCTGTAGACGTTGTGACGTAACATAGTCTGTGGTGTGGCTAGAGTGACACCCTGTAGACGTGTGAGTAACATAGTCTGTGGTGTGGCTTAGAGTGACTGTAGACGTGTGACGTAACATAGTCTGTGGTGTGGCTAGAATGACACTCTGTAGACGTGTGACGTAACATAGTCTGTGGTGTGGCTAGAATGACACTCTGTAGACGTGTGACGTAACATAGTCTGTGGTGTGGCTAGAATGACACTCTGTAGACGTGTGACGTAACATAGTCTGTGGTGTGGCTAGAGTGACACTCTGTAGACTGGTGTAACGTGTGACGTAACATAGGTCTGTGGTGTGGCTAGAGTGACACTCTGTAGACGTGTGACGTAACATAGTCTGTGTGTGGCTAGAGTGACACCTGTAGACGTGTGACGTAACATAGTCTGTGGTGTGGCTAGAGTGGACACTCTGTAGACGTGTGACGTAACATAGTCTGTGGTGTGGCTAGAGTGACACTCTGTAGACGTGTGACGTAACATAGTCTGTGGTGTGGCTAGAGTGACACTCTGTAGACGTGTGACGTAACATAGTCTGTGGTGTGGCTAGAGTGACACCCTGTAGACGTGTGACGTAACATAGTCTGTGGTGTGGCTAGAGTGACACCCTGTAGACGTTGTGACGTAACATAGTCTGTGGTGTGGCTAGAGTGACACTCTGTAGACGTGTGACGTAACATAGTCTGTGGTGTGGCTAGAGTGACACTCTGTAGACGTGTGACGTAACATAGTCTGTGGTGTGGCTAGAGTGACACTCTGTAGACGTGTGACGTAACATAGTCTGTGGTGTGGCTAGAGTGACACTCTGTAGACGTGTGACGTAACATAGTCTGTGGTGTGGCTAGAGTGACACTCTGTAGACGTGTAGGTAAATGTTTAGTCATGAAAGCTCAAAGTCACAGACCTGTCTATGCCACTTTGTATCTGTGTGCTTTTATATCTATTTGTGTGTGTGTGTGTGTGTCAGTGTGTGTCAGTGTGTGTCAGTGTGTGTGTGTCAGTGTGTCAGTATGTGTCAGTGCGTGTGTCAGTGTGTGTCAGTGTGTGTGTGTCAGTGTGTTTTGTACCTATGTATGTGTGCGAGTATATGTGTGTACGTGTGTGTTTAAAAGAAAGAAAGAGAACTGCAAGCAGGTACAGGCAACAAATAATATTTCATTTACAATATTTTATAATAATTAGAGATTAATGTCAGACAGCATAATGTTTACATTAACTAACATTAACGTCTTTCAGTGTCAGGTAATCTCACATTATGTCACATAGCCATAATAATAATTGACACTAATGTGTCTTCACGTGCACCTTGATACCGAGTTGCCAGGTGTAAATAATGTTTTCTAGCAATGTAAGTAGCGTAGTTCTATCAGTGGATCTCAGCGTGTCTAGGTGTAAGATAAATATATATATATGATATATATACGATATACGATATACGATATGTATCGGTACATGTCCAGCACTGTGTCACACAGCGGTTCTCATGAAGGGTAGAAAACCTTTCTTTGCCCTCCTCACTACCCGACCTTCACACACAGCACGTGCTTTTGTTGAAAATAGCAGCGAGTGGTGTGAGCGGGTGGTGAGCGGGTGGTGTCGGTGGTGTGAGCGGGTGGTGTCAGCGGGTGGTGTGAGCATCAGTTGTGGGTGTGTTGTCCGTGCACTGGTCACAGATCACTGAGTTCTATGTCTGGACACTTTGACTAACTTCTGTACCGCTATAAACTTATATAGCTACAGACTAGTGTCACAGTAACGGCAGTTTATTGGACATTGGCTGCTTGTCATCACCATGGTGACATCTTTGTCACTACAGTGGATAGGTGCATGTCATCACTGTGGTGAGATCCCTGTCACTCCAGTCACATAATTATATGATATTATTGTTTTTTAACATGTTATTCTTGTACCAGATATTCAGTCGATATGACCTCACTATGAACAGAGTATTGTGAAGACAACTGTGACCTCACTGTGAAGATCGTATTGTGAAGACAACTGTGACCTCACTGTGAAGATCGTATTGTGAAGACAACTGTGACCTCACTGTGTAGATCGTATTGTGAAAACAATTGTGACCTCACTGTGTAGATTGTATTGTGAAAACAATTGTGACCTCACTGTGAAGATCGTATTGTGAAAACAACTGTGACCTCACTGTGTAGATCGTATTGTGAAAACAATTGTGACCTCAATGTGAAGATCGTATTGTGAAAACAATTGTGACCTCAATGTGAAGATCGTATTGTGAAAACAATTGTGACCTCAATGTGAAGATCGTATTGTGAAAATATTTAGTTGTTGTGATTGACTCCATTCACTCGCTTCAATTGTTTGTTTTCTACATTGTAAGCCTGTTGTGATGCTTTAGTGTCAGGTGGCACTAGTAGACGGTGTGTTGTGTGTCTCGGGAATCCACACAGGTGACGTGGTGCAGCGGTGTGAGAGTAATACATCGTGATATGACTAAAAATAATCACTCAGTACAAAACTTCATGTGAGACCTTTTGCTTTGTGTAGTCACTAAAAATAAAGTCTGCTCTTCCTTCTCCTTCATACTATCGTCTTGGTGACGCACAGTGACGTGCTGAGACTTCGTGATACCTTGTGATCACATGTCGTTAGGATTCAATGAAGTTTCTATAAAATAATTGTGTTCTCACACTGCCGACATGTCACTCACACGTCTGTCTTTGTCTTCAAGAGGAGAGAATCACCAGCTGTGACGTGCACCTGGACATCAGATGAAGACGGTCCTCATAGTCATCGTGTATGTTGACGAGACAGACGACGATTTTTCGTTCCAGGCCGTGGACGCGGCTTGCCGTGGGCCACCCATATGACGTCACTACGGCCCGTGGCCAAGTCGTCGGTGTCGCTGTCCGTGAAAACCTTGACGGGAACACGTGACTTGCGGAGCCCTGTCACCAGCCCCGACATGTTGTGGACGTTGTGTGTGCCCACCACCAGCACATCCCTGAACCTCAACGTCAGCGGCGCCGCCTCGCCTCCTGCAAACCACGTCAACCACAAACTGAGCTGCAGTCCTGGGTGGAAGTAAACCACGTGACACTCAACCCTACTGCAAACTGAAGTTGTGCTTATAACAACACGACAGACAGAACAACACGACAGAAAAGACAGAACCTCGCCGCCCCGTGAATCATATGTCCATCAAGAACCCATCAACTATCACAAGTCCAAAGCCGTGAAGTTGTAGGCGTTGCTATGGCAACAACTTGTCTCGGTGCCAACATACCCAGCCATAACCAGAACTATAGCAGCAAACCTCTCTTCACCAAAGAATGAAACATTTTGTAAATTGTCGGTCTGGGAAAGTGTTGTCCACAGCTGTGTTCAGTCGACCGTGACACTGCCACTGTGGGCGACTCCGCGAGTGGTGTGATGAGGCCTCGTGTCCGCGGCCAAAGGACATCAGTCTGTCACCAAACACACGCCAGTTCCTGTCTCTAGGGTCGCAACTCTACTTAGCAAACTAAATTCAACAAAAGTATTCTCCTCTTTAAAATACTAGCAGGCAAAATGCCTCTGAGACTTGCTGCCATCGTTTGTACCAACACAGTGAGAGTGTCAATGAGGGGGTAAGTACCCCTACCCACAGTTGACCTCTTCAAGACGAGACTTACACCTTCTGATAGTGATCGTTGGAACAACCCTCCCTCCGACCTCCAAACAAAGGACTCCAGTCTGTACAGGGTCATAGCACCTACAGCACCTACAGCATCTACACCATTTACAGCACCTACAACACCTACAATACCTACAGCATCTACAGCACCTCCAGCACCTCCAGCATCTACAGCACCTACAAACACCTACACCACCTACAGCACCTACACCACCTACAGCACCTACAACACCTACACCACCTACAGCACCTACACCACCTACAGCACCTACAACACCTACACCACCTACACCACATACACCACCTACAACACCTCCAGCACCTCCAGCACCTACAACACCTACACCACCTACAGCACCTACAACACCTACAGCACCTCCAGCACCTACTCCCAACCCTCTACCCACAGAGCTGGCTATCAGCCTCATCATCTACACTGACACGGACAAAAGCAAGATGCTGCACACGTTGCCAGTCCTGTGGCCAACACAATAACCGTCAATTCAGATAACAAACATCTTGAGCATCTTAATGTCTGTTGTTATTGCCTTGTTTTCAATTAATGTCATGTTTTTGTCTCTGCTACTTACTCCGAGGGCTAGATGTAAGTAAGCAAAATTTATTCCGTTACCCTCGTAAATAAAGATGTGTCACGTGACTGTCAGGAAACAAACACAGGGTTAGACTTGTGTACAGCACGGAGACACAAACTACAACACGAAGACTAGTGAGTACACACACATACACACACACTATACTTACTATACACACGCATACATACATACTACACTTACTCACAGTCATACTACACTACACACATCCTACATATACACTACACCTACACTCCAGACACACTACACAGAGACTACACGCACGCACACACACAGCCTGCCCTCGCTCGACGGACATTTGTGGTTTGATGATGTGACGTGAAGCTATGAGTGAGCGAGTGTACAAGTTGACAAACACGGAGAGAGCTGACTAGAGTAGGACATGTACCCTGACCTCCAACACCCAGGGTGCTTAGGAAATCAGCCAGGTCCTGTCCACATCGCTCACAGTTCGACGCAGGCTCGTGCATGCTGTGACCTTGACCTTTGTGGAGACGGACGGTGACCGGGGGGCCGTCAGTGACGTCAGGCACGCTCCGCCTGCTGTAGGTCCTCACGCGCCTGCTCACCTTCATGTCCGTGTCCTGCTCCACCTGCCTGGCCACGGCCGGCGGGAAGCGGAGAGGTCTGGTGAGGTATTCTACCGGCCAGTCGGCAGGTGCGTGTCCATGGTAACAGCTGGCCGCCCACAGATGGAGAGAAGGAACTCGTGTCAGCAGCTCCTTGCAGAACAACTGGAAGTGGTCGTACCTGTCACACACAGCAGTGTCTTACCGGCGTGAAGACCGGGGTCCTGCCGTCAACACTGAGCTGTGTGTGTGTGTCTGTCTGTGTGTCTGTGTGTGTGTCTGTGTGTGTCTGTGTGTGTGTGTGTGTCTGTGTGTCTGTGTGTGTCTGTGTGTGTGTCTGTCTGTCTGTGTGTCTGTGTGTGTGTCTGTATGTGTGTCTGTCTGTCTGTCTCTGTGTGTCTGTCTCTGTGTGTGTCTGTGTGTCTGTATGTGTGTGTCTGTCTGTGTGTCTGTCTGTCTCTGTGTATGTCTGTGTGTGTCTGTATGTGTGTGTCTGTCTGTGTGTGTCTGTCGTCTCTGTGTGTGTCTGTGTGTCTGTGTGTGTGTCTGTGGTGTGTGTGTCTGTGTGTGTGTCTGATGTGTGTGTCTGTATGTGTGTCTGTCTCTCTGTGTGTGTCTGTCTCTCTCTGTGTGTGTGTGTGTGTCTGTCTCTGTGTGTTCAGTGTGTGTGTCTGTCTGTCTCTGTGGTGTGTCTGTGTGTGTGCCTGTCTGTCTCTGTGTGTGTCTGTATGTGTGTCTGTCTCTCTGTGTGTGTCTGTGTGTGTGTGTGTCTGTCTCTCTGTGTGTGTCTGTCTCTGTGTGTGTCTGTCTCTGTGTGTCTGTCTCTGTGTGTGTCTGTGTGTGTGTGTCTGTCTCTGTGTGTGTCTTTGTGTGTGTTGTGTGTGGTCTGTCTCTCTGTGTGTCTTTCTGAGTGTGTTCTTGTGTGTCTGTCTCTGTGTGTGAATTCTGTGTCTGTCTGTCTGTATCTGTGGTCTGTCTGTCTCTGTATCTGTGTGTCTGTCTGTCTCTGTGTGTGTCTGTCTCTGTGTCTGTCTGTCTGTCTGTCTGTCTCTGTGTGTGTCTCTGTGTGTGTGTGTGTGCTCTAGCATCAAACACATCAGTAAAGTCGTTGACACCTGCTGACGTATTTGCAGGTCAAGGAATAGCAATCACAGCATGGCGACACGGTGACACGGTGACACGGCGACCATGTTCGTGTCCCGCCACGTACTGTGAGATCAGAGACAGAGACAACATGGCTGAGACTCAGCACGTGCAAAATGACACGAGCAAAGCAGGTTTAGTTTAGCAGTCAACCTGTACTCTCACCTGTCATCCGGGTTAGTTTACCAGTCAACGTATACTCTCACCTGTCATCAGGTCCCGCCTCATCAATGATGACGTGTAGCGGCCCTGCACCCGCCGCCTGCACCAACTCATCGACGGCTCTCTTGACGATGTCCTCCGTCTGAAAGTCGTACTGCAGCAGGTGCACCTGACCAGGTGGAAGAGGATCTGATGGCAGTGACGTCACTGTCTGCTGCAGCAGGTGACGCAGCATGCTGCAAGCTGCACGACTCTCTCTGCAGGTACTGACGATGCGGGTGTCGCTGCCCCGTCGTAGCCACTCCATCGCCATCAGCAGCAGCACCACGCTCTTGCCCGTGCCGGGTGGGCCGGCTAGGAAGACGGTAGGGGGCGCTGTGTTGAGCAGACCCACCTGCTCTGGGAAGAGCGCCATCTGTGCATAGCAGTGACCTGTGAACCCCACGGCCTGACCCAGCGTCTTGACACTCAGACACTGCAGGGCACAGTCACTGTTGTCGCCGGCCCACAGAATCTGATGCCAGACCAGTAACAAACGCTTCTTGAGTTTATCTGGCGGTCCTTAAGTACTTTTTACTTTCATTGTTTACCACAACAGTCGTGACTACCTGTGTTGTCTACCGTCTAGCGTACATGTTACAAACAACATTATTATTGTGACAAATACTCGTGATTGCAGTAAAGGAAGCCACTGGCATGGCGGCTGCAAACCTTTCCCTGCCAGTCTGTCTACAGCATCTTGTCTACAGCGGTCTACAGCAGTGACAACCGTCTACATCAGTCTGTCTACAGCATCTTGTCTACATCAGTCTGTCTACAGCATCTCTATAGCAGTCTGTCTACAGCATCTTGTATACATCAGTCTGTCTACAGCACTCTCTATATGAAATATAGTATCTCTATATGCCTGTCTACAGCATCTTGTCTTTATCAGTCTGTCTACAGCATCTTGTCTACACCGGTCTGTCTACAGTAGTCTCTCTATAGCAGTCTGTCTACAGCATCTTGTCTACACCAGTCTGTCTACAGCACTCTCTATATGAAATATAGTATCTCTATATGCCTGTCTACAGCATCTTGTCTACAGCGGTCTGTCTACAGCGGTCTACAGCAGTGACAACCGTCTACATCAGTCTGTCTACAGCATCTTGTCTTTATCAGTCTGTCTACAGCATCTTGTCTACATCAGTCTACATCACGTGGGTAGTCCGGTATCTCACATGGTGGATAGCGCCCCATATGTCTACAGGTGAGAGACACCTTTGACCTCTGCTTACGAAACTAAACTAACTACATAGAGTGGGTTCCGTAGTTGTCACAAAGGTGTTGACATTCTGACATTTGACATTCTGTCATTCTGTCATTCTGTCCGTGTGTGTCTCTAACTTCACTCTCTTCGTTCTGCGCTCTTCTCACACAGACACCTTCCTGGCTCCGAGCCTCTCGCACCTGCCGTATCGGTCACCTTTCTGTTGGGGTCCTACCTGTGCCTTTGGTTCTTCTGTGTGTGTGTGTAGAGTGTGTGTGTAGTGTGTGTAGTGCGTGTAGTGTGTGTAGTGCGTGTAGTGTGTGTGAAGTGTGTAGTGTGTAAGACACAAGACGGCCCATAAAATGTATTCACCGAATTATTTCACCTACCTTGCCACCAGCGTTTTGTACACCTCATCAGTCATGTGACTGTCATGGTCCAGCCCCAGCCACACTTCGCTTCCACCAGCTCCCGAGCTCCCTCAGCACGTCACTGCTGATGTCCCATGGGGTCATGGGGTCAGACAGTTGATCAGAGCACAGACACACACTACAAATGGCGGCGGGGTCTGACCTTCCCACACAGTAACTCAGCTTCTAGTAGCAACAAAACACAATTTTATAGACAACTTCTGAGCTCGCAAACAAACAGAACACCACAACAATCAGAAACATTTCTTATGAAGAAATGCTGCAGATCAGTAATGAACTAATTTACATTGTGTAGAGAGCCAGTGATGAACTAATTAACACTGTGTAGAGTAAGGGAGACTGAGGGCACTAAGTTTGCTCCTCTAGTGACATTGTGTGTCACGTGGTGCATACAGGGCCACCGAGAGCCAGCCCGGGCCCAGGACATGACACCTCTCCGGCCCCTACTTGTATCGTAAATTATTTTCCCAGTATATAATGTATGTTTACAATAATCGATCTCAATATCTACACTCAAACTCAACTCTGCATGTGTAATCTTGACGGGTGTTCTGTCCTTAGACCTTTCTTTAAAAGAAAAAGAAAAGAGAGAGAAGAAGAAGAAAAATTCCACTGACCAAGGCCGGGCCCCCTTGACAGCTTCTTTTTTTTAAAAGAAAAAGAAAAGGAGGAGGAGAAGAAGAAGAAGAAAAAATCCACTGACCAAGGCCGGGCCCCCTTGACAGCTGCGGGCCCGGGTACACTAGACCCCTGTCCCCCCCTCTCGTCAGGCCTGGGTGTATAAAGCCCTTGAGGTTACAGTCTGTGACATAGTGTGTAAATATTTGATGACTTCTCAAGAGTAAAGCTGTATGTGATGACCAATGTGTTAATGTGTTCACCAACTGTCATGAGATGACAGCCACACGTGCACAAAGGTTTGTCATGAATAATGTGTTATGAGACACCAAAAGCTACAGCCCACAGTTCCAATCCCTCAGTCCATTACTGTCCACACTGAAAGCTACAGACCACAGTTACACTCAACTGTCCACACTAAAAGTTACAGACCACAGTTACACTCAACTGTCCACACTAAAAGTTACAGACCACAGTTACACTACACATTACTGTCCACACTAAAAGTTACAGACCACAGTTACACTCAACTGTCCACACTAAAAGTTACAGACCACAGTTACACTACACATTACTGTCCACACTAAAAGTTACAGACCACAGTTACACTACACATTACTGTCCCCACTAAAAGCTACAGACCACAGTTACACTACACATCACTGTCCACACTAAAAGTTACAGACCACAGTTACACTACACATTACTGTCCCACTAAAAGCTACAGACCACAGTTACACTACACATCACTGTCCACAAGTCACTAAAAGTGACAGAAGCCCTAGATGTAGTACACTACATATTACTGTCCCCACTAAAAGCTACAGACCACATTACACTACACATCACTGTCACACTAAAAGTTACCTAGACCACAGTTACAGCTACACATTACTGTCCACACTGAAAGTTACAGACCACAGTTACACACACATCTACTGTCCACACTAAAAGTTTACATGAGCCACTGCTACACTACACATTACGTCCCCACTAAAAACTTACAGACCTATGACATTACCACACACATCACTGTCCACACTAAAGTACAGACCACAGTTACACTACATTTACTGTCCCCACTAAAAGCTACAGACACAGTTCACACTACAATCACTGTCCACACTAAGAAGTTACAGGACCACTATCAGTTACACTACATATTACTGCCCCACTAAAAGTAAAAGAACTACTATATCCACAGTTACAACTACACATTACTGTTTCCCACTAAAAGCTTACAGACCACAGCTTACACTACACATCACTGTCCACACTAAAAGTTACAACCACAGTACACTACCACATCCCACTGTCCACACTAAAATTACAGACCACAGTTACCACTACACCATCACTGTCCACACAAAAAGTACAGACCACAGCCAGCGCACACACTGTTACACTCATTGACGCGTCCACCCTTCCGACAGATACCTACTAGCACATTTCACGTCCCCACAAAATTCCCACTGCTAAAACTTATCAGACCACGTGTTACACTCAAGCAATTACTGTCCCACTAAAAGCTACAGAGCCACAGACACTACACATTACTGTCCCCACTAAAAGCTACAACCACAGTACACTACACATTACTGATCCCACTAAAAGCTACAGACCACGATATCACTACACATCACTGTCCACACTAAAAGTATCTACTAGACCACAGTTACACTAACACACATGTCCCCACTAAAAGCTACAGACCACAGTTACACTACACATTACTGTCCACACTAAAAGTTACAGACCACAGTTACACTACACATTTACTGTCCACACAAAATTACAAGGACTACACAGTTACACTACACATACTGTCCCACTAAAAGCTACAGACCCAAGTACGATACACATATACTGTCCCCACTAAAAGTTACAGACCACAGTTACACTCAACTGTCCACACTAAAAGCTACAGCCCACAGTTACACTACATATTACTGTCCACACTAAAAGCTACAGCCCACAGTTACACTACATATTACTGTCCACACTAAAAGTTACAGACCACAGTTACACTACACATTACTGTCCACACTAAAAGTTACAGACCACAGTTACACTACACTTTACTGTCCCCACTAAAAGCTACAGACCACAGTTACACTACATATTACTGTCCACACTAAAAGCTAGTGCACGTTTCTTTAATAAGCAAATAATGATTATTTCCCTCCCAGCCCACCCAGGGTGATTACTTGCTCTTGTTAGGGTGGGGCACAGCGTAGGCTTGAGATAACCTCCCGTAGACTCCTACAACATCGGGAAAGGTTTTAGACGATAATAGTATCTGACGATGTCCAATGTTTTGAATGGTTCACACACGAGTTATATCTCACTATAGTGATGTTTTGAACAGAATCTCTTGGCACTCACCACACTTGTCCACGGACAAGGTAATATGTCAGTGTTTTGCTGTCTGATCGTGAGAGTTGAACATAGTCTGCAATCACGTGGATGTGGTGCAAGAGGAGCAGCATGAGTGTAGGACGAGTCTCAAGCAAAAGACAAAGTGCAAGTCAGCCGTCAAGGTACACAACTCCTGCTGATGTCACACAGCGGGCAGATTCTCTCCCTTTACTCGCATCACGCTTTGTGAACGGTTGGTGTGTGGTAGAGGGCGGGGAACAAATAAAATAACTTCTCTGTCACCAAGGCTTCGTCGTCTGTGAGTGTTGCCTCACGTGTTTTCTCGTGAATGATTCCACTGAGAACTTTCCACAGGAAACACAGATACTACACCTGAGTTTAGTCAGAAATTTGATCAAAGCAGTTGTCAGGGAGTCAGGTGCTAGACACCATCACAGTGGCTAGAGTGTGGCTAGGGTATGGCTGGTGTATGTGGCTAGAGCATGGCTAGTGTATGTGGCTAGTGTGTAGCTAGTGAATGTGGCTAGGGTATGGCTAGTGTATGTGGCTAGTGTGTAGCTAGTGAATGTGGCTAGGGTATGGCTAGTGTATGTGGCTAGAGCACAGCTAATGTATGTGTATGTGGCATAGATGACACAGATGACATGTAGGAGTACTGTAGCGGCTGCTAGTCAGTACACCTCAGCTTACCTGAGTCAGGTCGGCGTCACCTGCGAGGGCCTGCTGTACCTGGCGGGCCGTCAGGTTAGGGAGCGCGATGATCTTCGGTGATGCGCAGACCGGGAGCGATGTCGGACACCAGGTGAGACAACATGGCCTCCGCCTTGTCCAGCTGTGACATGGCCTGCTGCACTTTCTTCCTTATGTTTGTCGCTTCATCTTGCGCTGACGTGCTGTCCCCGATGGCCTTGACCTCGCAGACGACGAAGCCGTAGTGTCGGTGGATGAGGAGGACATCAAAGTCGCCGCGCCTCCAGTTGCGAGGGAGAGCCGCGGGGAGGTTGGCCGGAAGGGGCAGGTGGCCGGCGGCGGCGGCGTAAGACGGTTCCCCCAGGTACTGACCGAACTGTAGCTGAGTCAACCCCACCGCCACCTCCCCCATGTCGCACAACAACCTCTGCACACACAGCAGCACGCGCTGCATGGCCGCGTCATCTCTGACGTCACTCTCCTGCACGGGCTTCGGCTGGTCAGCAGCTGACGTCATCGCCGGACTGGTCGCAGGATGAAGGACGAGAACCTCGTGACCCGCTGCTATTGCGGGTCAAGGGCACGCGTCTGATGAAGACGGGAGGGAGGAAATAGGCACGTGACATGAGCTAAGGGAAGGCGGTCTCAACCCACTGTAGCCACAGGGACTGGGCCTGAGCGAGGGCACCTCCCTGTGTAAGGTATAGCAGGGCTTCTGATTACGCAGAAAATTGCGTACAGTACGCATTAAAAGTTCCGGAGACCCCTTCAATTTTCATCAATGGGGTCCCACGGACCCTTCAAATTTGGCAGAAGAACAGATACAAAATTGGTAACGTGAGTGTCTGACATCGATAGGACTAACCTATGTTTGTCGTCTGCTGCAAGGCGAGAGTAACTTCCCTTGCACTGAGTTTGTTTCCCTTACCAAGAAGAGTTCCATTAAAGGCCGATATCTTCCCACCGGGGGTAGTGAGTGGTATCGTCCGTGCAAGGACGGTAGGAGTACACGAGGTGCGGACTGCCATCGGCCAGTCGTCTTCAATTACTACCCGGGACAAAAGCGGGGGACATCACAGCACTGCTCGACTAGCAGGCAATAAATCGTCTCCCTCATCCAGTACTTGCGTAGGTCTGAGCGTTTGATGTGACACGACTTCTGTCTGAACATACTTCTGGGTTAGGACTGACTGTATTCCACAAACAAACAAAACTAGAATTTATATAAGCGAAGAGAAGAGATGAAACAGCGCAAATGACACAAACATAAAACAACTGAATTGATCGCATAATGGTCGGTTTAGATAAGCGAAGAAAGACACACAGTGCGGCACTATGTTGCAGTCGCTGAATTGTTGGCCATTTGTAAAAGTCAAAGACTGGACTCAAACCGAGGTTACTTTAGGTCGGTCATGGGAGGAATGAACTGAAAATTAGATATTATTATCCCCTCTTATGAGTAAAAGAAGATGTAAGGAAAGACAGTATGATCAGGTAGAAGCCGTTTCGCCTCACTTTTTCTTAGACCCTACATCAAGTACTAGTCGGCTGAGAAAGGCGTTTTATTGCTAAATATAGTTTGCAAAACTGAAACTCGTTAATTTATTTGTACAGTTTCAAACACCTTCGACTCCCCCTTCAATCTATATTTTACGTAGCATTCAGAATCCACTGAATGTCACTGAGCTTGGCGCCACGTCTTGCCGAGGTTCGCTTTTCTACTTGCACCAGTTTTTTTTATCCCAACTTTATACTTTAGCAACGTGCCCACCTCTCGTTTGATGTTTCTTACAACTCTAGTTCTCAATAACTTATTAATTGCCAGGTTACGGTCGAGAACTTCCTTTTGAATGATGGCATTCTGAGCATTCATACTTTTCATACATCCTCTCCCAATCCACCACCAGGTTGCGCTTTTTAACTTATTTTTCAAAGATGTCGTTGACATCGTGGTAAATCATTGCCTTAGAAGACGGAAGAAAGTGAGCACCCGCAGTACAATGAGCATAAGCTCATCACAGATGCTTGCACAGACATCATGGCACAGAAATCTCGCCGTTTCTGACTAGGTCACTAGACATTACAGTCTTGTGTGCCTGAAAGGCAGTTGAACAAAGTATGTTGATTGTTGATTTTTTTCTACATGTAAAAGGACGCCCTTAGAGTTAGCCTGGACCCCTTAGAAATCTGAGGAAGGGGTCCCTGGGACCCCAAAGAATTTAGCCTTAGCAGAAGCCCTGGTTATAGATATTGTAATGACACCTATATACAATTATAATATTGTATGTATATAGATATGTAGCCACAAGGACTGGGCCTGAGCGAGGGCACCTCCCTGTGTAAGGTTATAGATATTGTAATGACACCTATATACAATTATAATATTGTATATAAATAGATATGATGGAAGGCTGTAACCACAAGGACTGGGCCTCAGCGAGGGCACCTCCCTGTGTAAGGTTATACATACTGTAACCTACATACAATATATATATACACCTACATACAATATATATATACACCCAATATATATATATACAGCTGCATACAATATATATATATAGATGGAAGGCTGTAACCACAAGGACTGGGCCTCAGCGAGGGCACCTCCCTGTGTAAAGTCATTGATGCCATTAAAACATTCCAACAAGAGGTGAAGTTTTTTCGTTTTTTTTTTTTTTTGTTTTTTTTTTTTTTTGTTCGCGCATTGTGTCAACACCTCTAACAACATGCGAGACTTCACAGCCAATCAGATGTAGTAGCTCTATGCTTCAAACTAACAATTTAAAGCTTTAGCACAACGACCCACACAACGAAACACACGCGCACGAGCGTTCACTCACACATCCCTCACACACATCCCTCACTCACACACAACCACACATCCCTCACTCACACACAACCACACATCCCTCACTCACACACACATCCCTCTCTCTCTCTCACACACACACATCCCTCTCTCTCACACACACACACGTATCCCACACACACACACACGTTTGTATCCACTGTACTCACTAGTCAGGCTGTCACACCCACCTGCTGTGAGTCAGGAGAGTGGTCAGCCATGACCAGCACACTGTCCTGAAGACGTTACGTGTCAGAGCAGGAATCAAGTCTCTGTCTCACACAGAGGAGAGGAAGAGAATGATAACGACGATGAAGCAGATGTTTGTCAATCAACACGGACAACCTGGATCACACCTCAGTGTTGTTGTCATACTGACTACACAGCACTAAATATCACAATCTCTCCATTTATCTTGACACCACCTGTCGCTTTGACTTGCAGGTCATCAGGTCATCAGGTCAAACCTGTTAACTCAGGAATGTCTTGTGTCCTTGTATTGCTAACGGCTCGAGTTGTCACAGTCCGGTGTTTGTTTGTTTGTTGACACTGTGGTGCTGTGGTGCGCAAAGTTCAGGTCGTGACTCCAGGTGGCGTGGGTCGCCGTGTACCGATCTACCCGACTGTGTTTTCCCGATTTTTACATGTGTCGGAGGAAGGCTACATGGTCTGAGCAAGGTTTAAATGGCAGAAAAAAAGTTCAACGAAAGGAGGAAACAATTCTTCTTGTGCTGCGAGGGACGTTAATTTCTTTTTATTATTATTATTTTTGCTGGCGGAGGTAACATAATAAGCAAAAGGTTCTTTACATCTAGCCCTGGGACTGAGTAGCAAAAGTAAAAGTTTACATTAATACAACACAAGGCATTAGGAGAGAGCAGGAGAGGAAGTACCACTGTTCCTGCATTAAACATACATAATGTATAGATATTAACAGTTTAAACTAAGTCGGCCTGGTGTGTCAAATACAAAATGTGAGCAAAAGTAGAGTGTGTTCAGTTTGACTCAATTTGTTGTTGATGTAGATTGTGGTTAAGGTGTCAAGATTTCACAATTCTTTATCGTGTCACCCTCTAGGGTATTTGAGATACTCAGTTTAATATATCCATAGGTGTCCACACACATTCCTATCTTTATAAATAGCATCTATTGTTCACACACACACTCACTGGTTGCTTAATTTATGAAAGCTGATAAAAAAAACCAACAGGAGTAAAAACAACATAAAGAAGAAGAAAAAAAGAGAAATAATTATTTCCATCATCCCCTCATTCTTTCCTTTGTCCAGTCTCCTCGTGCATACCTGCATATGTAGTCAAGTAAATTAAAGTACATGAACACATGTAAACAAAGGATAAACATGCTTTTGTTCTCTCTCTCTCTGTCCTTCATATACACTGTGTTTTGTACTGTTTGTTCACTCTCAAGGAGTGGTGTAGTAATGACTGGAGTTTATAAGGATTTGGGGCTTTATTCTAGTCCATTGGCAAGTAATGTTTACGCTGGTCATCCAATTGTTTACAGTTCTATAGCTAATGGAATTCATCCCCTACATCCTTAGTGTTACAAAGTCTACAACCATTCATTTCTAACCCTGTGTGTTTGCCTGTGTGTTCACTGGGCATTGGTTATTCAATGACCTCAATTGTACTAAAGGGAAATGATCATGGGGGAAGTGTTTGCAAGTAGGGTTCTAGTAAGGAAGTACTTTTAAAATTCTATAATTTAAATACATTTGTTTAAAGTCTAGTTCTGCCACACAGTCCTGGATATCCTGGTCCTGCAGGGACCTACTTTCTTTCTTGAACCAGTCACCTGACATGTTCATGCTTTTCTGGTTTCTCCACATTCCACAGACTAAGATCTTGTGTTGTCTGACAGTACTGATATTGCTAGACTGAAGGATGTTTGTTTCGTGTAAATGTAAGAGTATTATGTATACAATGCTTTAAAGTTTATTACTATTATTGACATTTATCGATTTCAACCAAAGCTGAGCATTCTACTTTTAATAAGAAGACTAACAGGAAGCGGCCACACTCTCCAAGCTCTACACGAGATGTCGTGGACTTTTGAGGATCATCTTGTAACATCTTAGATGTAGTTTAATACAAATATCACTGATTCCTGCTGCCGATATTTCACAACCGTAAATATTGAAAGGAGAAGTCTGTCAAACAAATGAAGTTGTACATCTCCTGGGAGTTGTGACTGTTTTACCTGTGTTTTAGTAGAGCAAACATGGCTCCTGAGGCTCTGTCATATAAATCTTTTTGTGCTTCAAGGAATTTGTTGTTATAATTTAGTTTCAGGCCAGAATAGTCTACTATTTCAAGCTTATCACCATTATATATAAGTATTTGTTTGTTTATTATTTTACCTCTAGAAAATAGAAATTTGTTAGTTTTGTCAGGGTTCATGGTCAGGTTCCACTGTCCCAGTATTTTTCATGCTGTCTAGACTCTAGAGCATTCTGTAGGTTTTCTGGTGTTGCAGAGAAAATGACAGGATCACTTGAATATAGTCATATAATTATTTAAGGAGCACATCAGGTTTATTTGATGACAGTTTGGCTAGTTCTGGAGACTACTTACAGAGATTCTAAGAGATGTGTTTTAAGGTCATTGAGATAAAGTGTGAACAGTAAAGGAGATAGGTTCTGCCTTTGCCTGACACTGTGAAAACTTTGATTGGTTTCCATTGATTTCAACACAGGATTTTGTCTTCTTGTCAATATCCTTGATCATATGAATGAGTCCCCCCCACCCCCTAACCCCATCATCTAATAATTTTTTCCACAGACAGGTTCTGTCTATTTTGTCGAAGGCTTTTTGATAATCTACAAATGTGCAGATCGACTTGATTCTTTCTACTTAGTAAGATTTCAAGAATACTTTGCGGGGTGAATAGGTGGTCAAGGGTGGATAGCTCCTGTCGAAAGCCTGCTTGTTTCTGCCCAGTGAGATCATTTTCTTCCAAACTGTGTTTTAAGCGTTCATTGAGGACACTTGTGAAAAGTTTACCAAAGCAGCTAAGAATTGTGATGTCACAGAAGTTATTTCAATAACTTTGTTTTCCTTTTGTCTTTAAAAACTGTTGTTATAATGCCTGTTGCCCACTCTGTGGGGTCGTGACCTGCTGCTAGCCTGTGAATAGAGTCAGTCTTTGGTTGTGAGAAGGAATAAAAGATACGCTGTCGGGGCGCCAGCTCCCTTTCGGGTTTGGCTGTCGTCCGTCATTAGTCCAGTCTCCTGGTGTGCTTCATTACCTCCGCCATCTGTGACGAGTTCTCTGGTTTTAGTTTCTGTAACATACTTTTTTTTACATGGTGGGGTTGTTAGCCCTACCACAACCTATTTTACCTCTAGGTGAGGTGTCCACCTTAGTCGCCTCTTACGACATGCCTGGCTGGATGGCAGGGACCCTATTCTTACAATGCTCGCTAGGCAAGTATATACCGGGGTCACACAGGGGGCACATCAGAGAGTTCAAACATTCAGCAGTGTGACGTCAGAGAGACAGTCTAAAGGTTAGACAGTTAAAGGACTGAAATAAACTTCATGACCTTCCCCATTTTTAACAGGAGTGGTCATCACATTAATTTCCTTATTCAATAGGAGTGGCTGTGCTATTTCCTTATTTACCAGGAGCGCCCCCTGTCACTGTCAAGCAGTGACGTATCGCAAGCCTTGTGCTCGCATGAGGACACTAATCGCTAAATATTCAACAAATATTCCTGTTGTCTGTCCCACCCCCCCTTGTACACATTTTCTTTCTTTCTTGTGAGGTTGTGTGATTTCTTTCCAGCTCCCTTCCTATGTGAGTGTGTGTGCGAACGCGTGTGTCTGTATTTATATTAGTGTATACATGTGACAGACAGCAAGAGAACACGAGAGAGAGAACGCACACATGCGTGTGTGTGTTTGTGTTCAACTAGTCAAACATATTTTCCATCATAAACAGAGGTTGTAAGTATATGGACAATCAATAGCAATAAAAATGCACAAAATATTCAAACAACATCGATATGTACACAGTGTCTATAGTCACAACATCTATATGTATGTACACAGTGTCTTTACTTACTCTAAAGATTCTCTAAAGTCGTTACCGTTACATCTACAGTCATCGCCCTTTGCTGCCGGAGGACAGTGAGTCCTCGCAATGTTCCTCCTGCGACATCTTTGTCACTGTTTTGTGCTAAGTTCAGAGCAGCAAGTTGGCTTTTTCCTGAGCTACTGCACTATATACATTCCTCACACTATTATTATTACTTATTCAATAACATCGACACATATACAACTTTGCAATTCCTTCATCATGCAATATTATACAATATTATACAATATTATAGCTGGCACAGGTCTCTAGCGCTTGTCCTCGCTAGTCAGTGATGTGACCGCCACCTGTGGTTGGGGGGATCACAAGGATAGACTAACAGCTGACAGGCCGCCATCTTGTCTACTGTGGGCGACAGTCAGCAGTCCTGTACACGACGACAGTCCAGTCTTTGACCTTTGACCTTCCTGTCAGTTCTTCCTCTCACCACTGATGTGTGGGTCACCCTCCAGTGAGTCTTGATGCAAAGTCTTCCACAGGGTGTCGTGACGGGTCACGTGGCCAAAGACCAGCTTACGTCACGACTGTTAAAAGCAGAAGTTCCTGGTGTCCTACGACAGTGGCCATCTTGTTTCCTACAAAAGGAACAGACTACAAAGATGTCTGCAACCCTGCAGCTCACTCTTAGCATCCTTAGCTGCAGCCAGTCTGTGTCATTGCTGTGCATCAGTTCCTGAGCATGTGTTGCATGTCTAGGGAAGATAACTCTACTTTCACTAAAGGGAGGTAAAAGCTCACCGACAGTAGAGGTCAAGTGATGGGGCTTCAACTTCCTGCAGGTGGCAGGACAGTGGACTGCGCTGACTGCTGACGGGTGGTTGTTGAGTTGTTGACACGCAGCGGCAACTGCTGCCTCTCGCCTGAGTGGACCTCTACACTCATCATCGCCACGTCAGGGTCGTCTTCAAGTCCCACAGGATGTGATGCACAGTGATGCAGGAGTTGTTTCTCTGTTCAATTACCGATTGTCGATCACAAATACTCAACGGCTGCCTTCAATAGTTCACTGGCACTGTTAACACTTTGACTGCTGGTGGTCCTCACTGGGACTGAGACGTTATTTCGCTGTGAGAGGGAAAGGGTTAGTGTTAGTTTCGCTGCCTTAGCTGTAAGCTTTTGCCTCTACAGTGACATAGCACCAGCCTCTACCTCTACAGTGACATAGCAACAGTATCTACCTCTACAGTGACATAGCACCAGCCTCTACCTCTACAGTGACATAGCACAGCCTCTACCTCTACAGTGACATAGCAACAGTATCTACCTCTACAGTGACATAGCAACAGCCTCTACCTCTACAGTGACATAGCAACAGTCTCTACCTCTACAGTGACATAGCTCCAGCCTCTACCTCTACAGTGACATAGCAACAGTCTCTACCTCTACAGTGACATAGCAACAGCCTCTACCTCTACAGTGACATAGCAACAGTCTCTACCTCTACAGTGACATAGCACCAGCCTCTACCTCTACAGTGACATAGCAACAGCCTCTACCTCTACAGTGACATAGCAACAGTCTCTACCTCTACAGTGACATAGCACCAGCCTCTACCTCTACAGTGACATAGCAACCTTTGTTTGTACAGTGACATAGCAGCAGCCTCTACTTCTACAGTGACATAACAACAGTCTCTACCTGTACAGTGACATAGCAGCAGCCTCTACTTCTACAGTGACATAACAACAGTCTCTACCTGTACAGTGACATAGCAGCAGCCTCTACTTCTACAGTGACATAGCAACAGTCTCTACCTCTACAGTGACATAACAACAGGCTTCAGATGCAGACAAGGAGAGAATATCATTCACTAACACGAACAGCTGACAATAAACAGAGAAATAACTTGTGAATAAGTGAGTGTGTTGATGGGAGATATCACCATGGAGACTAGTGCCCTGTGAGCAGTGAGTAGTGAGTTGTGAGTAGTGATGTAGATAGCTATGATCTATGTCCGTGTTTTTAATCAACAATTTAATGTCTGACTTGTTGTCTTCATCCTGAGTCACTCATTACTGACTGTCGCCTGTGACACCAAAATGGCGGGCCTGTGTCCACAGCTGTCCTGTGTGTTTGTCGTTGTCACCAGCCTCCAGCTCCTGCACGTGCAGGGTGAGACTTCACTTTGCTTTGTTGTCATCTTGGTTGCCAGGTGTCTGTCTCCTGGTGTCTGTCTCCTGGTGTCTGTCTCATGGTGTCTGTCTCCTGGTTACCTTGTGCTCGTCTGTGCGCTGACATCACATGTTGGACACAAACAGTAATAGCACGACTGCTTTGTACCCGTGTAACACATGTACATGAATATACACACACACATATCAACATGTACATGCGCACACACTCACACACACATACATCAACATACACACACTCACACACACGCACATGCAGAGCCAACCTCACAAACAACCTCACACATGCACGGCCGGCAACAGAGACACGCAGGACAGAGACATAAACATGCAGGCAAACACACACACACACCATAAACACACTAACACAGACAGGCACACACACGTACACAAACACACAGACATAGACTCAGCAAACCTGTCAGTGTGTGTCATGTGACTACAGATTGTCAGCCTGGTGATTGTTCCCAGTATCAGGCCAGTTCTTAGCCCCCGCGGGGCCCGAGGCAAAGGGCATGTGCGGGGCCCTCACGCCACGATCACACGGTTTTAGTTGGGATCTAAAGTCACATATCAATCAAAAGCGCGGGGCCCCTTGAAGCGCGGGGCCCTAGGCAGATGCCTCGTCCGCCTGCCCCTAAGCACGGCCCTGCCAGTATATGTATGTGACGATTGATGACAAGCAATCACTGGTACAGGAGACAGCAGTCAACGGTCTGACAATCAGTGCGTGTAGTGGATGCTACACGATGTTTACTATGTTACGTGCTTCACATGTGAACATGTGAATTAATGTCAGGTAGAGAGACAGTAGTCAGGCCATCACACAGCTGTGGGAAATGTGCTTTTGTTTAATAGTTGTACATGGTAGATGATTTATTTAAAGAAACTAGTTATGAGAGTGTAAACATTGCCTGTATTGTGGATTGTAAACATGTTTCATATAGTAGGTTATAAACATTGCCTGTATTGTAGAGTGAAAACATGTCCCATATAGTAGACTGTAAACATGTCTCATATAGTAGACTGTAAACATGTCCCATATAGTAGGTTGTAAACATGTCCCATATAGTAGACTGTAAACATGTCTCATATAGTAGACTGTAAACATGTCCCATATAGTAGGTTGTAAACATGTCCCATATAGTAGACTGTAAACATGTCTCATATAGTAGACTGTAAACATGTCCCATATAGTAGGCTGTAAACATGTCTCATACAGTAGACTGTAAACATGTCTCATACAGTAGACTGTAAACATGTCCCATATAGTAGGCTGTAAACATGTCTCATACAGTAGACTGTAAACATGTCTCATACAGTAGACTGTAAACATGTCTCATACAGTAGGCTGTAAACATGTCCCATATTGTAGATATTTATTTCTAGGAAGTGCGTGTGAATTCTCTAGCTGGCAGCACCTGGTAGACTTGATTTGTTTTAAACACGTGACCTGCGGTGTGTTGCAGGGTCGCTGACTGTAACAGGTGTGCACCACCCCGTCACACAGGTAGCATGCAGGTACCCACGCAAGGACTTGTTCATACTAACACTCAAGCAAACAGGAAACACCAGCTCTGTCAGAAGTGCAGACATCATGGACACCTGTAGCGGCGACATGATGTTCTCAGCCTGCACTTTTGATGACACCTGTGTCACGGTCAAAGCCCTCGTCGTGGGTCAAGGTTCTGAAGAATTTCGTGTGTTTGAGTGTAAAGCTACACTAAAGGTGAACTCTGAGTCAAGAGAGATACCTGTCGGTCAAATCAACATCACTGTTGGAGGTACGTGTTTATGTCTTCAGTTGTCACCATCCATTCATTGTTTACCAGCTGACCTACTTCTTCTAGTCCTCGGTCTGCTCCTCCTTCTCCTCTCGACCTGAGGTCACTGGTTTGTTGAGTTTGTTACGTAATATCCCACCCTCCTTCTTCCTCCATCTCTCTCTTCATCTTTTTCCAGGTTTAATTTCTTATTTTTTGACAACTATATCCTTGTGCATGTTGTTTGTATTATTTTCAGCTCCTCCACAATGTTGACTGCGTCCTTCTGAGTGAATTGAGGATTCTGTTTGTCATTCTGAGTGAACTGAGCATTCTGTCTGTCATTCTGAGTGAATTGAGCATTCTGTCTGTCATTCTGAGTGAATTGAGCATTCTGTTTGTCATTCTGAGTGAATTGAGCATTCTGTCTGTCATTCTGAGTGAGTTCCACTGCTACACCACATCCACCATTTCTACTGACAACGGTTGATGACGTGCACGGGAGTGGAGAACATTAATAAGGTCATCAGGTCAACAAGCTGATTGTTATCATTACTTTCAGACAAATAACAGACTTGATAAGTAGCCTGAGCCTCGTGGCCTTATGTCCTGTATTGTTTCAGGACTGACAGCCCCACCACACACCACAGCAAGTCTTGGTGGTACGCAGGCCTTCAACACGTGACAAACCTTCTTTATTTATTTTCTTACTTTTCTCCCTTTCTTTCTCCTGTATTCCAGGTCCCTGCATCTTCACTGTTCGTGTGTAAGCGTCTATTAGTATCATCTGTAGTTCAAAGGTCGTAGTCACCGCTCACAGAGAGACGTAGTGACTGCTCACAGAGAGACGTAGTGACTGCTCACAGACAGACGTAGTGACTGCTCACAGACAGACGTAGTGACTGCTCACAGACAAATGTAGTCACTGCTCAGACAGACGTAGTGACTGCTCACAGACAGACGTAGTCACTGCTCACAGATAGACGTAGTGAGTGCTCAGACAGACGTAGTCACTGCTCAGACAGACGTAGTCACTGCTCACTGTGAGACGTAGTCACTGCTCAGACAGACGTAGTCACTGCTCAGACAGACGTAGTGACTGCTCACAGACAGACGTAGTCACTGCTCACAGATAGACGTAGTGAGTGCTCAGACAGACGTAGTCACTGCTCAGACAGACGTAGTCACTGCTCACTGTGAGACGTAGTCACTGCTCAGACAGACGTAGTCACTGCTCAGACAGACGTAGTCACTGCTCAGACAGACGTAGTCACCGCTCACAGCCACATTTAGTCTCCCTTCTCAGTCAAACGTACTCTCGAGTCTCACAAACACGTAGTCACCTCTCACAGTGGTTTACGTCCTTCTAGTCACAACGCCTCTCCGATGTGACGTCACGATTTAAAATTGTCAAGTCCGACGACTCTAGTGTCAAGCATAAAGCATTGTGCGTGTGTGCTTGTGTGTGTGTGTGTGTGTGTGTGTGTGTGTGTGTGTGTGTGTGTTTACACCCGTGTTAATCTAGTGATGGAGGCCACTGGAGGTTTGAGACAGCCAGTGTTTACAGGAACATGTGAGTAAGGAAGTCTTTCTCTCTAACTTTTCTTTCTTTCTTTGTTGTCTGCATCATTCCCCGATTCCCGAAGAAGAGAAAGGAAGCGGAGCTTTATTCTGAGAAAGTTGTGTGAGAACGTGACGACGAGACTTGTAGTGTGAACGTTCACACCAACGACATCCACAGCTTCCTTACTGTTCAGGTGTCTCCCGTGATGCACAGCCAACAGTGATTATCGCTCTTGTCGTGCTGCTCGTTGTCGTCATTGTTATCAATGCTGTCCTCGTCGTCGTCATACGTGAGTTCTCAAACACATCCATGTACCCGGATACGCACACACACACACACACAGACATAAGCGTTATGCTCACAGACAGGTAAACACACACACACACAAACACAGTGCATGAGACGCTATGCATGCAGCCAGCGAACACACACACACACACAGCCAATGAATAAACACACACAGGTAGAGAAGAGAGAGGATACGAGGGTGAGAGTGAGACAGCGAGACAGACACAGTGAGAAAGATCTCTTTCAGTGAAGCTCCGTGGACTGGGGAGAAGTCACGTGACTGAGGGCACAACGTCACTGACCCCATGTGCGGCGGACCCCCCACCCACTGCTTCAGGTGAGATGAAAGGAGATAAGTTGACCGCCTGCATGTGTAACAGCTGTTGTTATGTAATGCTGAGTTGTTTGTTACTCCTGGCGTTACTAGGGGACTGTTGTCTTGTGACACTTAGTGCTGTAGTGTTACATGGATATAGTGATAGTGTTATAGTACTAGCGTTACAGTGCTAGAGTGTTACATGACTAGAGTGTTACAGAGCTAGAGTGTTACAAGGCTATAGTGCGAGTGTTACAGTGTAGCGTGTTATAGTGCTAGAGTGTTACAGGGCTATATTGTTACAGGACTAGAGTGTTACATGGATATAGTGCTCGTGTTACAGTGTAACGTGTTATAGTGCTAGAGTGTTACAGGACTAGAGTGTTACATGGATATAGTGCTAGTGTTACAGTGTAGCGTGTTACAGTGCTAGAGTGTTACAAGGCTATAGTGCGAGTGTTACAGTGTAGCGTGTTATAGTGCTAGAGTGTTACATGGCTATAGTGTTACAGGACTAGAGTGTTACATGGATATAGTGCTAGTGTTACAGTGTAGCGTGTTACAGTGTAGCGTGTTATAGTGCTAGTGTTACAGTTATAGTGCTAGCGTGTTATAGTGCTAGCGTGTTATAGTGCTAGCGTGTTACAGTGTTATACTGGTAAGTACTATAATGTCACCGTGCTATAGTGTTATAGTGCTATAGTGACTGCACGGAGGGTTAGTCGGAGTTACGGGCATGGCGATGACACGTCACATGACGGCGCGGAGGTTAGTCGGAGTTACGGGGTATGGCGATGACACGTCACGTGACGGCGCGGAGGGTTAGTCGGAGTTACGGGGTATGGCGATGACACGTCACATGACGGCGCGGAGGGTTAGTCGGAGTTACGGGGTATGGCGATGACACGTCACGTGACGGCGCGGAGGGTTAGTCGGAGTTACGGGGTATGACGATGACACGTCACGTGACGGCGCGGAGGGTTAGTCGGAGTTACGGGGTATGGCGATGACACGTCACGTGACGGCGCGGGGGTTTGTCGACTCGGGAAGGTGACCGGTGACTTTGCGCGAGAAAAGTGCAGACCTTACAGGCTTACACTGTGCCTGCTGTTGATACCAACATCCGGGCCTACGTCATGAGGTCAAAGATCACACCTGCCACGCCCCTCACGGTGAATGGAGGAGGAAACAACGTACTGACAGGAGCGTAGTCTGACAGTTGCTGGGGTGACACGTGATACAGTGTAAGTAGACGGCGGTGTGTTTGTCTACGTTACCACCAGGGTTAGCAGTGACACTGATGTGCAATGATTGTTGTAGATTATACTGATGGGTAGTGATTGTCTTCTGACACGTCACTCTCTCTCTCTCTCACTAATTCTCTCTCATGCACACACTATCTCAGTCACATTCTCTCTCACAAATTATTTCTCTCGCTGTGATATACACTATCTCAAGCGCACGCACACTCTCTCTCTCACACACACACTCTTTCTCACTATTCCTCTTCCTCACTCGCACACACTACGTCACAAACACACTCTCTCTCACACACAACGCACTCATGCCTTCATGTGACCACAGAAAAGGCATTAAAGAAGACAAGTGAACAAAATTTGTCTCCTTGCTCCCCCAGACTCCATTCATGTAAAGTTGCTGGATGAAAGTTCTCAACTTCGCTCTCTTGTCTGTGTGGTGTCACTCTTGTCTTAGCATGATGTCACTCTCTTGTCTATGTATGATGTCACTGTCTTGTCTGTGTGATGTCACTGTCTTGTCTCAGCATGATGTCAGCTTCCCGGACCTCAAACCTCAGGTACCCTGCACTTGTCTTTGTTGAAGTGACGCACCAGAGCACTAAGCTGTGTCACGTACACGTTTAGAAAACGACAGCAGACTTGTGACCCCACCATCCGGATGAACTTCAACTTCTAGTTCATCAGAAACTGCTGTGTCATCCACTTCCTTCACACCACTCTTCTCACGACACCATAGCGACACACGGGTATGTGTGGTCACACCCTAGATGTGTCACAGACAGTAGTGGTTGTCTGCAGTTTTGTCTTCGTTATCATCGGTGATTGTTCTCTCCACTGTTATCACATCATCGGTGATTGTTCTCTCCACTGTTGTCACGTCATCGGTGATTGTTCTCTCCACTGTTATCACATCATCGGTGATTGTTCTCTCCACTGTTGTCGCATCATCATCAGTGATTGTTCTCTCCATTGTTATCACATCATCGGTGATTGTTCTCTCCATTGTTATCACATCATCGGTGATTGTTCTCTCCACTGTTATCACATCATCGGTGATTGTTCTCTCCACTGTTATCACATCATCGGTGATTGTTCTCTCCACTGTTATCACATCATCATCAGTAATTGTTGTCTCAACTGTTATCACATCATCAGTAATTGGTGTCTCTCCTCTTGTCGCATCATCAGTGATTGGTGTCACCACTGTTATCACATCATCATCATCATCATCATCAGTGATTGTTGTCTCACAGACATACCAAGCAATAAACATCGCGCCAGAGGTAAACAAGTCAACACACAAACTCACAAACAACCTGACGATGTGTATGCAACCACAATCAACAGAAAGGTCAAGATACACTGATTGCTTGTGTGAGTGATTGTCTGTGCACGTGACCAGCTGCTGCATGAGGTCAGCCTCAGGCCGGACAAGACCTGTGACCCCTGTACTGTTGACCCCAGTGTATAGTGTGCTGTTGACCCCAGTGTACAGTGTACTGTTGACCTCAGTGTATAGTGTACTGTTGACCTCAGTGTACAGTGTACTGTTGACCTCAGTGTACAATGTACTGTTGACCTCAGTGTATAGTGTACTGTTGACCTCAGTGTACAGTGTACTGTTGACCCCAGTGTACAGTGTACTGTTGACATCAGTGTATAGTGTACTGTTGACCTCAGTGTATAGTGTACTGTTGACCTCAGTGTATAGTGTACTGTTGACCTCAGTGTACTGTTGACCTCAGTGTACAGTGTACTGTTGACCTCAGTGTACAGTGTACTGTTGACCTCAGTGTATAGTGTACTGTTGACCTCAGTGTACAGTGTACTGTTGACCCCAGTGTACAGTGTACTGTTGACATCAGTGTATAGTGTACTGTTGACCTCAGTGTATAGTGTACTGTTGAGCTCAGTGTACAGTGTACTGTTGACCTCAGTGTATAGTGTACTGTTGACCTCAGTGTACTGTTGACCTCAGTGTACAGTGTACTGTTGACCTCAGTGTACAGTGTACTGTTGACCTCAGTGTACAGTGTACTGTTGACCCCAGTGTACAGTGTACTGTTGACCCCAGTGTACAGTGTACTGTTGACCCCAGTGTACAGTGTACTGTTGACCTCAGTGTACAGTGTACTGTTGACCCCAGTCTACAGTGTACTGTTGACCTCAGTGTACAGTGTACTGTTGACCTCAGTGTACAGTGTACTGTTGACCTCCGTGTACAGTGTACTGTTGACCTCAGTGTACAGTGTACTGTTGACCCCAGTGTACAGTGTACTGTTGACCCCAGTGTACAGTGTATTGTTGACCCCAGTGTACAGTGTACTGTTGACCTCAGTGTACAGTGTACTGTTGACCCCAGTGTACAGTGTACTGTTGACCTCAGTGTACAGTGTACTGTTGACCCCAGTGTACAGTGTACTGTTGACCCCAGTGTACAGTGTACTGTTGACCCCAGTGTACAGTGGGGACAGTCTGGCCACAGCCGGTTATGTCAGGGCTCAACTTTCAACAGAAACAATTTACCACAAGGTCGTATTTTACAAACTAAAAAGATGTTTCTTAATGATGTTGTCATAGTAGTTGTAGTACATGTATTTTATTATTGTATCAGCAGTTAGAATAGGTTGGCACCAACACGGCCCTTCACATAAAACTATTCAGTTTTTAACACCAAGACATGAAGTCCATGTTGGGTGAAGCGCTCTAGAAATCCTGTGCAATGTGTCTGCATGTCTGTGTGTTAAAGTGTATGTGCAAGTGTGTGTGCAAGTGTGTGTGCAA
Source organism: Pomacea canaliculata (assembly GCF_003073045.1). Classification (NCBI taxonomy): domain Eukaryota; kingdom Metazoa; phylum Mollusca; class Gastropoda; order Architaenioglossa; family Ampullariidae; genus Pomacea; species Pomacea canaliculata. The sequence continues at coordinate 20,343,785 of NC_037596.1, read as the reverse complement.
GTGTGGAAGGATAATGCTCGGGAGTTCCAGATGGTGCGTTATTGTCTAGGGTTGCCTTACTCATAATCCAGTCTGTGACCATCAGGAAGATTGTTGGCGATAATATTCAACCTTGTCTTACGCTAGTCTTCACTACAAAAGTTTCAGTGAGTTTGCTGTTGTGGACAACTTGGCAGGACGAGTGTTCGTACAACCCCTGGATAGTGTTTAGGAGGTCAGGTGGAATGGCCCAGTGGATCACCAGCCTCCGATGACAGCCCTGTGAACTCCGTCAAACGTCTTCTCAAAGTCCACGAAAGGTATATACTGTAGACTGTAGAGGAGAAAGATGCTTGGTCGCCTATATTTATGTCAAGTGACCTGAGTGCGCCTGATGCTGGAGACAGGCGCTCTGTAACTGTGGTTAGCAAAACCAGAATGAGCTTACAAGCAAACCGTTAAATGCTTCAAGCGCGCGCACAAACACAAACGCGCGCGTACACACCCGTGCACGCAAACGCACACAAAAACATAAATACATATCGGCATGCAATCATGTAAAAAGACAATTATGCAAATAAAGAAACATTTATACATTCTTACAAAAACTAAAAACAAGCGCAAAAGCAGAAAGTGTGAGAGAGAAAGCAGAGACAGCTATCTAGCACAGTAAGGAGAGGGTGCAAGTATAAGTTTCCAAGAAAATATCGAGGATATAATGGATGTTTTGTCCAGACGACCAGAGACGCCCATCATGCTGATGGTGAGAACAAAAGAGTTTCAGTTTCACTCGAAGTATGACTTGGCTGCCTTCACTCAAACCTTGGCGCCCATGTAAGTGAGCAACTTGCAGCTTGATGTACATTGTTCTCACCCGACATGGACAGCCGCCTATACAGCAACACGTGCACTCATAGTATAGTTCAAGTCAAACTAAGTCATGAAAAACCCAGATAAACCCTCTTGACACAGGAAGTCCATGTCTGCATCTTCCTCTTCCTCTCCCTCACACAAAATGGCGGGCCTCTGTCCACATCGCACCACTCTCTTCTTCATTCTGTTTGTTGTTGTCACCAGCCTCCAGTACCTTCATGTGAGAGGTAAAACCTTTTTACTTTCTTCATGGCTATGTTCTCCCTGTTCTCGTCTTGGTAGAAACTAGTGTGGACAGTCTAGGTTACATTTGGCCTGAGTATTTTGTAGAGCAACATAGTTCTGTAGTCTTTTAGTGGCAGGACCCTAGAGAGGACAAGTCCTGAGGGTGAAGTGTGAGTAACACATTTGATAGCTCCTTCCTACACCTACAAAGTAGTGTCCCACAGGGCAAGCACATGTACTTGTTGAATCTTCCGTAGGAGACAGGCTAAACTTTGTGAACTTTTGATTATGGCTAGGATATGTTGTGACCAAGACCTACTGACCTATAGTCACACCTGTTGATAGAAGGTTTTGAACTCCTGCTATTGGTTGGGTACTTGGGTGGAGTTGGGGCAGTGGGGCTGTCAGGTTTTGTATCTTTTGCCTGCTTGTTAGAGGCATAACTGAGGGCTGAGTTCACTCCAGCACTCATCAGTACTGTTAGAATAATAATAAAAGAAAGTGGTGATGACTAACAAAAGACAAATGTAGAAGCAACTAGAGCACATCAACAGGGTGTGAGTCCTGTGACATGTGAATGAGAACAGACAAGACAAACATCTACACCAGTAGACCACCAGGCACTCTGAATATCAGCATCAATGGCATCGTACTCCAACAAAGGTCAGAGGTTATGTATCTGGACACCAGTTGTACACAGAATAGAGAGATACAACAACAAAGACCTGAATCCAACTAGCAGTCAACATGTGCGGCACCTAAAACATCAAAGAGGACAGCGCTTTGACCACGTGACCAGTGATGATGATGATGACTAGTCACCCAGCCAGCACTGATGAGAAGACGTTATGAGAGGACCTGGCAGCTGAGCAAGAGGATGATCCACGAGACCCAATGGACCCAGTGGATGAAGAAGGAAAATAAAAGCTACAGAAAAATGTGGCGTTCATCCCTGCTGGTGATGTGGGGCAGTGAGCACAACACGGACACTCCTCTCGTCTTGTGGTGTCCTCTGGTTGCTGGCTTTGCTTGGTAGTAGTTTACTGTCCAATAAACAAGGTTTGCGATGTTCATTGTTCATATGATTGTTTTCTGTCCACGAAGCAAGGTTATACTATGTTCACTGTTCATGTGATTGCTTAGTGTCCAATAACAGGGTTATATTATATTCACTGTTCATATGATTGTTTTCTGTCCAATAAACAAGGTTTGCTATGTTCACTGTTCATGTAACAACAGCGTGAAGCAGTTGAAGACTAAAGTTAAGACCTGTGACTGAAATGGTAGTGTAACATGTTCACATGACTGACAGCAGACATTTCCCGTGGAGCAGATTTTCCTGCAATGTGAATGTGAATGTGAAGTCTCCAGCTGGCAGACCTGTGACCTCAAACACGTGACCTGCGGTGTGTTGCAGGGTGCACCACCCCGTCACACAGGTAGCATGCAGGTACCCACGCAAGGACTTGTTCGTACTAACACTCAAGCAAACAGCAAACACCAGCTCTGTCAGAAGTGCAGACATCACGGACACCTGTAGCGGCGACATGATGTTCTCAGCCTGCACTTTTGATGACACCTGTGTCACGGTCAAAGCCCTCGTCGTGGGTCAAGGTTCTGAAGAATTTCGTGTGTTTGAGTGTAAAGCTACACTAAAGGTGAACTCTGAGTCAAGAGAGATACCTGTCGGTCAAATCAACATTACTGTTGGAGGTACGTGTTTATGTCTTCACCTAACCCTCTCCATCCATCCGTCTGCCTGCTCACCTTGTTCTTGTGTGATACTCTAGCCGCCCATGCTCTCTACTCCTCCGTCTGGTACAAAATCATTTAGAAGGACATTTGTCTCATTTGTGTAAGTAACATATTTACCAAATGCCTTCGTTTATGAAGACCCTGGCCTGTGAACTGCTGTCTGTCCCTCGCTTCTGTTGACAGAAGGTCTCTGTCCTGTCAAGAGTCAAGCACTGAACTCTCCTCTTTCTCTCGTATTTCATCTCCATGAAAATATGAAAGGCAGCTGCCAGTGTCTGTGTTCCCAGCAGTGTCACAACTGGTTTGTAGAATACAACTGTCGTCATTCTTTGCATGATATAACTGTCATCTGAGAATGATAAACTGTCATCAATCTGTGCATGATACAATTGTCAATCCCGATAAAGCTCTACTTTCTATTTTTTGCGTCTTTTTTCTTTATTTGTCAATTTATTACAACTTTTATTTACTTTTTTTCTTTTTTTATCAATATTGAGTACTATTGATACAGCAGATGGAACTTTTATACTGATGGCATGAACGTGAATCAATCAAACAGGTTTGTACAGCAAAGAGCTGATGAGTACAAACCTCGTTCATGTTTCAAAACTCTTGATGTCACAAAACTCCTTGATGTTACAAAACTCTTGATGTCACAAAACTTCTTGATGTGACAAAACTCCTTGATGTTACAAAACTCTTGATGTCACAAACTTCTCACTGATCAAACACAACAACAACTTCACTGTCAACTGTATGCTTGTCTGTTGTTTCAGGACCATCAACACCCACATACACCACCACAGGGACTGATGGTAAGCAGACACTGGACACGTGGTTTGGGGCAACTGGACCCCACTTAACCCTCTGACAGCCGTGGAATTGTTATAGTGTTAACAAACCAGACCTTCTAGCCATTCGTTTCAGGATGAAAACGCAGACAATGGAGAATGAAATGCCTTCTTCATTCAAACACCAAAATCAATGTCATTAACATGCACCACAAATTATAATTATAATGACCAAACATAGTAATGTTACAAAACGATACAAAGAGTTTGTATCACAAGATTTGGTCAGACTTTTCTTGCTAAATATGAAAAAAACTGAAAATATATTGTTTGGATGAGGCCTACATTCTGTTACTCTTACAAAAGTCAAGATTATTCAGGACGAAAAAAATCTGACGACTGTCGAAGTGACATCCAAGCTCTACATGAACTCCACATGAACTCCACATTAACATCACCACAACAACCACGAGTCTCTAACTTTCTCGTTACTCCATGTCGGGCTCAAGAAGCAACTCTGTCGCTGTCCTGGCAACGGAGTTGTATCCCGTGCAGCTGCTGAAGGCTGGGAAGGTGATGGAGCTGGTGTATTCTCCCCAGAATACATTCTTCTTTCACAGATTTTCCAAGTCCAACAAATTCCTCGCTCAGTTTCATCAGGAGGACTCGCCGCGTTGCCACCCGGGGTATAGAGAGGTCCAAACGATGTAGTCATTGAGGCAATGGTATCCTCCCTGTTGTAGACTACCGTCGGCCATCTTCTTGTCTGTCGTCTCGTGGTGTGGCAGTGAACCACTTGGTTCGTTGTGTGGATGTCACCTTTTGTCTTGTAGTCCAGCATCAACGGAGGCTTTTCTCTGCCGTGGTGTTGATAAGAATGGTGAGGGAAGCCTCTCAGCAGCAAGTTTGTCTCCCAGCCCAAAGCTAGTGAAGAACTTGTCCCTCGCTACATCCCTTCCACTGTTTTGTCACCAGAATCATGTCCAACACAACTCTTTCTCCCTGGTTGTGTTCTCTTGGTTGATGAGGTTGTCTTCCCCTAACCGGACAGTTCTAAACATCCAACGTGGTGGTGTCACAGCAGACCCACAGTTGTACCCCATGTTTCCCTGGCTTGCTGGCAATGTCTTGTGAGAAAGGACACCCGCTCCTAAAGACGACTGATTCTTCATCATCAGTCACATTTTCTGAGAGTTGGTAACATTCTTTTCTGCCCAAACATCAAATATTTCAGAGACTGGTGGGAGCTTTGCCTCGGGTCACCTTTGACATCGTTCATCAACTCCAAGCACTTCCCTCACCTGCACGAGTCTGGCTTTGAGCATCGCTTGTGGGAAAAATAGTTTTCTTGGCTTCTTGCTCCACAGCTGTTCTCTTGGCTCACCGATGAGTCCGGCACTAAAGTGTAAAAGTCAAGAAATTTGAAAATGTTGAGAAAACCAATTCGCGTTTTGTAAATTGTGAAACTTCGGTTGAAGTCGGTATGGACCCCAACGGCCGTTAAAGGGTTAATAAGTCTTTTTTCTTTCTCTATCTCTCTTTCGTTTCTCTCACTATTTCTTTTTTCTCAAACGTTGAACTGTGGGGAGACAACTGCTTACAGGACGGCGCCCACCCCCCGCTGCTACGTCTGTGAGTGGCTCACTGTTGACACACAACCTGCTGCAGGCCTGCTAGGCGGTGACGGCCAGAGTTAACACGGATGTTCTGGTTGGCAATCGTGTCGATGTTGAGATGTGACAAAGTTGCGGACGATAATCGAGAGAACAAAACTGACGAGAGAGACGAGGCCAGCGCGCACAATGGTGGACGGCCTCGTGCCGCTGACAGCAGGGTAAACAGTTTACACACAATGGTTGACTGGAGGTAAACAGTTTACACACAATGGTTTACTGGAGGTATACAGTTTACACACAATGGTGGACTACAGGTAAACAGTTTACACACAATGGTGGACTGGAGGTAAACAGTTTACACACAATGGTGGACTGGAGGTAAACAGTTTACACACAATGGTGGACTGGAGGTAAACAGTTTACTAACAATGGTGGACTGGAGGTAAACAGTTTACTAACAATGGTGGACTGGAGGTAAACAGTTTACACACAATGGTGGACTGGAGGTAAGCAGTTTACACACAATGGTGGACTGGAGGTAAACAGTTTACACACAATGGTTGACAGCAGGGTAAACAGTTTACTCACAACAATAAAGTTGTTTGACAACATTGTGATAAAGTACTCAGTAACTCGATAGTGATTATGAGTTTGTGAGCATTTGAATAATAGTGTGTGTGTGTGTGCGCTCGCGCGTGTGTGTGTGTTCGCGCATTCACGTGTGTGTGTGTTTCTCTCTGTCCACATGTTAATCTAGTGAACGAGTCAGCCAAAGACTTCACAGGAACATGTAAGTATCGGAATTAATGTTTTCTTTTCCGCCTTTTCTGTCTTTCCTTCCTTCTCTCTCCTCTCCTGTGTGGGAGTAGCGTTCACTGTAGCCGTGTGCTGTGCTGCTGTGTAATCAGCAGACAGAAGGAGGGAACACCTGTCTTGTCTCACCTTTGTCTTCATAACGAGAAGACTTGAATAAGACTTGCTTACCGATTGATTGTCTGCGTGCTGCGTGCTGCGTGCTGCGTGCAGTGTGAACGTTCACACCAACGACACCCAACGGTTACTTTATTGTGCAGGCGACTCCCGTGATGCCCCGCGAGCAGCGGTTATCGTTCTTGTCCTGCTGCTCATTGTCTTCATGGTCATCAGTGCTGTCCTCGTCATCAAAATACGTGAGTTGTCGCAATCAGTGTCCCCGGGTACACACCTCTACACACGTTAGGTTTCAAACAGACACACCGTCAGACGACATCCTACAGTTAGCAAAGCACACACACTGCACACACACACACACACAGCGCACACACACACACAGCGCGCGCAGGTACATACACATGCATACAGCGGATAAACTGAGAGACACACACAGGAGGAAGACTACAAATACTGAGGGACGAAGGCTGCTTGCAGACAGACGCACCAACACGCCCTGCCCATGTCACGTGACCAGGCTGTGTGCGGGTGGACTGCCAGTCAGCCTGTAGGACTCGAGAACGACTCCAACACCCAACACCTGGAGAATTCCACCCCCAGGTACCACAAGTACCGGGGACCGCCACCCGCCAGCCCAGCCCCCCGTGCACCCGGCAAAAGTCACGTGATGGACTACCAGGACCAACTGGACCTGTCGTCGGCTAACACCTCACAGACTCTAGCAGGTGAGTTGTCATCACACATCGGGAAAATGATTGATGTACAGTTAGTTGCTCTGTTAATGCAGTGTGTTAGATGTAATGTTTAGTTCGTTAATACTCACAATACAGGTAGTCCTCGGGTTACGAGGGTCTCGAGTTACGTTGTTTCGTGGTTACGACGCTCACTCCGACTTACGAGGTTTAGCGTCGTAAGTCGAACTGCACGTGCGCCTCATTCCACGTGCGGCGGAAGTCATAAGGCAATCTGAGAAGGGGAAACAGCAACAGAAATTGGCAGGTCATTAGGACTTAGTCGTTCGACTGTCGCTACGATTATCAAGGATAAAGATCGCATCCTTGAACACGTGACAGGATCTGCTCCTATGACAGCGACAGTGATAACAAAGCGTAGTGTACTGCACAATATCTTACTGTACTTATGTTTATTGATAATTATGTAGGCTACTGTGTTAGGATAGGTGTGTGGGTAGGCTAAGTGTTTGCAGTACTGTACTGTTATTATGGTACAGTACTGTATGAACGTATGACCCGACTTACGTCGAAATTCGGTTTACGACGCCTCGTAAGAACGGATCACCGTCGTAAGTCGAGGACTACCTGTACTCAATATTGTAATACGTGGTGCTCTAGAGCTATGACTAGTAGTCTTGTGTTCGTAGTCCTGTCGGCTTGTCTCTAGCGATGTCACGTGCTTGTAAATAATCTTAGTGTACTGGACATGTCTTAATGTACTCGGCAGATTGCTCACCACTTGTCAGTATTCAAGTGTCACACTGTGTGTCAGAGAAGACATATAAACACATGTCATATAAACACCAACATTGTTTGTCACTAACACCAGGGGTATGTCAGCTGTCTGCTGTCATATAAACACTTCACCATGTTTGTTTACAGGTACAACCGAGGAACTGTGCCAGTATCAGACACCCTGGGGTCAGGGTCAGAAGGTCTTTCCGCCCCAGTAAATACCAGCCAGTGACATGTCAGCCTCACCAGCCACCTGTCTCAGAAAGAGACACAAAAGAAACCCTGGAGACACACACTGGCATTTCAAACTCAACAGAAACCCTGTCTGCGCATGTGCATCTCATCTAAAGAAAAGGGAGGCGGTCCTCTTCTGTGTTTTGACATCATGTCCTTCAGAAGGGGGTTGAGTTGCTTCATGTCATCTCTTCCCACTTGAGAGGATGACTGTGACTCTAAGGTTGGATATTGTACATAATGTTTACACAAACCCTCCTTTAACACACCTGGGTAATGTGTCACCTAGTGTCACTAAGTTGTCACCTAGTGTCACTAGGTTCTGCCAGAAAGAGTTGTCCTCTCAGACACGTGGCTCACATGAAGACTATTTGAAGGCATGTATTAGGATGGTCGATCCATTCCCTTCACAAATCACGGGCTACCCCTAACCTCTCACACCACTCCTATAAGGGACTATCTTTACCTTAGTGATGTCCTCAAGTTTACAGCCACTCAGAGCTTACACCCTGCTGCGACTAACGAGGTCCATCTGATGATCTTAGGGAGCACTCACCTGGTCCTTATCAATTGCCAGTCAAGGAGCAAAGGATAAACAAACATTTTATAATGAAATGGATATTTTTAGTAACCGAAAGCTGCACACATTGTAGTGTACCAGAGCATGAGGACGATGACAGACGATGTCAACAACAACAGAAGACAAGTTGTGTGCCTGTGAGAAGAGGATACATCTAATGACAGGGAGCATCTCCTTTGCTTGAGATGGCGAACCCTGCCGACCCCTCCTTATCATCATCAGGCAGCTTAGTCTGCCAGCCTGAAAGAACGAAGGAAAAGAAAGAGCAAACCCCTTTCTTGGACTGTGTGGAGGATCTACTTTATCATGAGTGAATGAGTGTATGAGTGAATGAGTGAATTAGTGTGTGAGTGAGTGAGTGAGTGAGTGAGTGAGTGAGTGTGTGAGTGAGTGAGTGCATGAGTGAATGAGTGTGTGAGTGAGTGAGTGAATTAGTGTGTGAGTGAATTAGTGTGTGAGTGAGTGTATGAAGTGAGTGAGTGAGTGAGTGAGTGCATGAGTGTGTGAGTGAGTTAGTGTGTGAGTGAATGAGTGGATGAGTGAGTTAGTGTGTGAGTGCATGAGTGAGTGAGTGTATGAGTGAATATTGTTATTTGTGTAATGCTCATGTCTATACTTTATTTTTGTTTCTTTTTCTTGTCGCATTTGTTAACAGCCATTGATTGCAATTAAATGAAAGATAGAGGAATAAACTATTTATAGGCTTATGACTTTTGCTCTGTTAATCAAAGAAATGTAGTTTTATTTATTTTCTGTGTTTTATGAGTTTTCCAGGAAATGTGGGTTAGGGTTGGCACTGAATGTTGCATCATGTTAATATTTGTTGAAGTTGCAGTACAGTGCGATCAGAAGCAAACACTTGTAATGTTACCAGGACAGTTGATGTTGGAGCTGATTGCCATCCCAAGCGCCATGCGCCCTCATAAATATGATGAGTAGACAAATAAAAGTACTGTAAGCTTCAAATTAATTGTTGTTCACTAGTTGTGTGTGTATGTCAATAAATAATTGAATCGCACGTGCAGAACACAACTGACTTGGTGCGCACGCGACCTGAGAAAAGCAAGTTCTGACAACTTTGTCATTTAGTGAGTAACCAGCCAGCCAGCCAGCCAGCCAGCCAGCCAGCAGCCAGCCAGCCCGGGAATATGTATCCCCCATTATATTTATCCCTATTCTATTTTTATTTTTATATTCATCCCCCCCGTCACTAGAAACAGTTGGCGGCACCCAGCGTTGCTGAGGTAACTAGACTCACTCACAGCACACAAAATCCAGTTTCTCCTGTCAGGATGCTAGACATGAAAGAAACTAAATACAATGTACTCAGACCAAAATGTGAATAGATAACTGTGGACATCCTGGAGTACAGAGGCAGAGACTATCCAGGGATGACCAGCAGCATCCTTGTTGCTCAAGTCGATGTTTGGGGCGTTTGATGACAGGAGACATCGCCGGACATCCGTCTACACTTGTACTATGTAAACATTTTACATCCAGGATTTATGTTACACAGTATTTTAATGACACAAACAACACACACGTGCACAGATACAACACACAAGTACAGCCACAGGTATTCACACACACACATTGTCACACACACACACATTGTCACATTGTCATTGTCACACACACACATTTTCACACACACATTGTCACACACACATTGTCACACACACATATTGTCACACACACATATTGTCACACACACACATTTTCACACACACATTGTCACACACACATTGTCACACACACATTGTCACACACACATTGTCACACACACACACATTGTCACACACACATTGTCACACACACACATTGTCACACACACACATTGTCACACACATTGTCACATTGTCACACACACACACATTGTCACACACACACATTTCACACACACACATTGTCACCACATATTGTCACACACACATTGTCACACACACACATTGTCACACACACACATTGTCACACACACACATTGTCACACACACATTGTCACACACACACACATTGTCACACACACATTGTCACATTGTCACACACACATTGTCACATTGTCACACACACATTGTCACACACACATTGTCACACACATTTCACACACACATTGTCACATTGTCACACACACATTGTCACACACATATTGTCACACACACATTGTCACACACACATTGTCACATTGTCACACACACATTGTCACACACACATATTGTCACACACACATTGTCACACACACATTGTCACATTGTCACACACACATTGTCACAGACACACATTGTCACACACACATTTTCACACACACATTGTCACACACATTTTCACATACACACATATTGTCACACACACATATTGTCACACACACACATTGTCACACACACAGGTAGGCAGCACAGACATAGTCACAGTAAAGGTCAAAGATCACCTCAGGAGGTCAGACATTTTGTCAGAATCTCTCCACGTCCCTCAAACTACTCGATGTGCAGTTCAAGTCCTCAATCCTCCCACAGCGATTTGACTTGCAGGCCCCTAGGGTCGGCTTGTTTCAATGTCCTTATTTACTTGAAGAGGTCCTTGCTCAGGTCAAGTACCGCCTGTCACATGACCTTTGCTTGAGGTCTCACATTCAAGCCTGCAAACTCAATGGAAGAGAATTTGTCCTGAAGTCTGTTTCTTTGTGTTTGTGTGATTCGTCGCATATGTTGTGGGTTCGTGGTTTGTTGTTGTTTTGTGTTGGGTTTTGTTTCGTTACTAGTTAACGTTTGTTTCTTGACCTTTTCCTTTCATCTCATTCTGATGTTGAACCCTTACCTCGTGATCTCCTCCTTCTCTCTCTCTTCTTACTTTCCTTTTTTCTCTCTATTTCTGCATCCGTTTATCTGGCTGGTTGGCTGTGTTTCTGCAAAAGGAAATGTTAAAACACTCAAGGAACAAGCTTTGACAGTCAAGTGCCTTCCGGATCTTTGCAAACACTTGCAGTGTGATTCTCAGTCGACATCGTCTATCATCGCTTATCGACAGGTCACGGACTGCTTCTAGCTGTAGATGGTCTGATCAAATATTTAAACTGGAGAAAGCATAAAGATACCGATGCTGGAAAACATTGGCAAACAATTTATTTTACTAAACAAAAGGCATAGAGGCGCGTGTGAGCACGTGGTCCTGCTGGTCTGTCAAAAGCCGAGAGTGGAATAATTACAGTTTGTCTCCAGCATCATCAGCTCTGTGGTCATTGCAAGATGACAGGGTACCGTCCACATCACAGAGCTTTGTTGTCCAGTCTCTTTGCTGTTGTCATCTGTCTCACAGTCTGTTTGGGTGAAGGTAGGATGTCTTTGCTTGTAATCATTGTCGGTGATATCAGTGACATGTCTCTGCTGCAGTCAGTGTCTATGTGTGTGATGTCCTGGACATGGCCTCCCACCTTTCTCTGCAGGTCTGTGTGCTGCCCTTAGAACGGCGTAATTTTCCTGACACTGACAACAAACATTTTGTAAATAGTAAATAAAAATCCTAGAACCAAAAGAAAATGTTTAAAAAAGGTCAAGGTATTCAAAAAGCTCCAATCAAAGAATTAAAACAAAGCGCGCGAATGGTCACAAAATTTTATTCAGTTCTTAGTTATAATCTCTACCATCAGGTACATCAAGTAATTTCTTCGGTAATTTATTCTACCATATTATCTTTGGGTAATGACACAACATATCCAATAATTATCAAACATTATAGTTATAAACAAGGCCAACTTACAGATTTTCACTGGTTAGAAATATTCTCTTTCCACACTGTTTATCACACCTTGGTAAAGAAGAGAGAAATGAACGTCTGATGTGGCAATGTACATCTTGGATACATTTTGGTAAATTAAGTAGCAGTTATTTTACAGAGATTTAGTAGTAACCATTTTAGTGTTTGGTTGGTTTGTTCGTTTGTTTATTTGCTTGTTTGTTTGTTTTGCTTATAGAGAATTTGTAGTAGCAATTTGGACTGAGATGCGTGCTGTGCTATTGAAGTTTTTATTCTCAGAAGCACAGTCGAGCTTCTGTAAGTCGACCTTCCGTGTCGACATTGTCCCTGACTCCAATTTTAAACATCAGTTGGTTTTAAAGCAATGTAAATTCAACTTCCGTTGCTCGAAGGGGCCTGGCCAAGCACTCCCACACCTCCAATAAGTCGGTCAGCAAGTTGAAACATGGGAAAAGACGTCGACAGGTGTAAAATGGTGTAGTCCTCCCCATCCACCCTGCCCTCCCATGTCCTCCTCTCTGCCTAGAAACTGCAGGAGGCAAGAGCCATGATGAGCGAGGGTCGTGCGGTGATGGAGTCTCGCCAAGATGTCGCCATGAACACGTTTCTCTCACTGTCTGTCATCCACTCGTTGATTTCAAAAGAAACGAAGAGAATTGTCGTGCAGGAATAAAGTCCACAGTGAAAAATTTTTTTTCGACGAACTTCCTTAAGTGGAACCTTCCGTAACTCGATTTCTTTCATCGTCGCCTTAAGCGTCGACTTACAGAAGTTCGACTGCATTATGTTTTGCTTTTGTGTGAGAGAATATTTGCACAGAAAATGTGCTTCATTGGATACAGCACACCATCGTCTATGATGATGGGACTGGTGTGACTGTGTGACCTCCCATACAGCACACCATCGTCTATGATGATGTGACTGTGTGACTGTGTGACTGTGTGACTGTGTGACCTCCCATACAACACACCATCGTCTATGACACACACACACACCTACGTTTGTGAGACAAGGAATCTAGACTACATAAATATTTGTGTTTGTGTGTCTGTGAAAGAGTAAGAGTGACAGACTATAGGCAGACAGAAATGGAGAGAGAAGATAGCAGCGGCATATATGTATACAAAGATGTAATTATGTATATACAGATATAGATGTATACACAGCTGTGAATATATATATAGATTCATATGTAAAGCAGATATATACATAGATTATATATATACACACACAGAGAGAAGCAGAGTCACGCGTACATATTCTAAATTTCTCAGCATGAATATATATCTTCAATACACTGATAGTAACTGATAGTAACAACAAAAAATTCTAACCTGTTAACCTTTAACCCTCGGAAGTGTGTGAAGTCATGGCAACACACAAACAGCACGTCTCACTTGAGTGGTTCATTGTTTGTTAGTACTTGCGTATACAAAATGTGTGAACATCCTTTATTTAAGGTGAGTTTTCTCCAACCAAATCATCATCTCCTCGACTTATTTACTTCCTGGCTTCTCAAAATTACTTTATTTACCTGTTACCTGTTTGACACGAGTTGTCCCTCGGTGTGTATGTGGCAAACCTGTCAGGTGTTGATTGCTATGATGTCCGTCTTAGATATTTAGCTTCCCATTTAATTTCTTGCAGACACTTCGCTCCAGGTAAGACGTGTACCTGAAGCAGTCCAACATGTGGAGTGCAGCCACCCGCTAACTCCAGAGCTGCTGGTGCTCACCCTCAAGGAGACCGCGGGTGGCCTGCATGTGAGGACTGCCCGCAAGGACAACAACCAGTGTAGCGGAAACCTAACCTTCTCAGCATGCTTCACTGACCACACCACTGTCACCATCCGAGCCATCATCTTTGCTCAAGGATCTGGAGAGTTCCGTTCATTTGAATGTGAAGCCACCTTACTACTGGAGTCTGTGACTACAGTGAAGCATGTCGGTCAACTTGACATCAATGTGACAGGTGTGTACAATATCGCTTACTTCTTTAATCAGTCCATCTCATTGCATCCATCTACCCGTCAAGCCATTCATTGGTGTCCTTATCGCGTCCTGTGCAACATCATTTGATACTATAGATACTTAGAAACAATCAACATCATGGAGGGGATGGGCCGGTATATAGCGACAAATTGTATTGCTCAGTCTGTCGACTTCTGTATACCTCCCTTCTCTTGTCCTCTCTCCCTTCGCCACAGCAGTCAACACCACTGACTGCAAGTCTACAGAAGGACACCTCCTGGTGTTTCTCCTACATGTGTCATAGTGACACGTCTTTCTGTCTTGCCTCCTAGTGTTTCTCCTACATGTGTCATAGTGATATGTCTTTCTGTCTTGCCTCCTAGTGTTTCTCCTACATGTGTCATAGTGATATGTCTTTCTGTCTTGCCTCCTAGTGTTTCTCCTACATGTGTCATAGTGATATGTCTTTCTGTCTTGCCTCCTCGTGTTTCTCCTACATGTGTCATAGTGACACGTCTTTCTGTCTTGCCTCCTAGTGTTTCTCCTACATGTGTCATAGTGACACGTCTTTCTGTCTTGCCTCCTCGTGTTTCTCCTACATGTGTCATAGTGATATGTCTTTCTGTCTTGCCTCCTAGTGTTTCTCCTACATGTGTCATGTGACACGTCCTTCTGTCTTGCTGGGTGAGGCTGATGACGGTGAGGTGTTTGTACAAATGATTTAGCTGTAACAACAACAGCAGCAATAAGAATCATCATCATCATCATCATCATCATCATCATCATCATCATCATCATCATCATTTGATTTGTATAACGCTTTTCCCCACCGTTAATGGTTATGTGTTACTAACAGGAATCTGGTTTCAATGAAGCTTTGTGAACAAAGCATGATGGCCACTTTATTTTCTGACCACCACAGGGTAGGTGTCTGTAGACACTTATTAGTAACCTGCTTTGTTGTGAATCTGTTGTCACCAAACTGTTTCAGATGCTATGACTACAACAAACAATTCTGTGAGGCTTTATGGTAAGCAACCATTCAGTCTTAAAATCTTCTGCTACTACTTCTTCTTATTCTTTTAATGCTACTTCTTCTTGTACTACTTCTTATTTTGTAATGCTACTTCTTCTTCTACTACTTCTTTATCTACTGCTACTATGTAGATGTCCTTGTGTGGATCTCCACAACTACCGTGTCTTGTATGCACACTTCACTGACATGAGAATGTGTAACGACCATCTAGAGACCCATGTAGAGTCTGTGGCTCACACCCTCTGTGGCCAGTAAGGTGACACACCTGTGGCAGGACAGGTGAGCTGAACACATCAGTGTTTACAACAAAGCTCCTCCTAACCCTGTATTTGTGAGGGCCTTAGTCTTGTGGTGTGGTCACACTGTGGACACTAACTCTCCAGACATGTCTTAACAGACACACAGACAGCAATCACTGTGTCCTCACAGTCACAACATCTTACCACCAGCTTGTGACTTCCTGGTGATCACTCAAAGTTATTACTGTTGATCTCTACATCAGCTCTTCATATCATGTCGACATACGACGAGTGTGTGTGCTCACATGTCTTACATGTCACTAATATATCAAACTTTGAAATAGTGGGAAAAGAGGAAGTTGTTCACAATATTTGTTTTATTTCTTAATGTTTATGAGAGTTAAGGTACCTAATATATCTTAAGACCGTGTATGAATATGTGTATGTACCTTTATTTTTTATGTATTTTATCTCTTGTATGTATATTCGCTTGCGTGTGATGTGTTTATTGGTATGTGTTCATCTAGCCAATGCATCCGCTGATAGCACCAGGAAGACACTTGACACGTGTAAGTACTAAATAAGTATTTCAACTCTCTTTCTCAAACACACATATATATATATTAATGTGTTCCATTCAACACAGCGTCTACTTTGTGTTCATGTTCTTGTCTGCTTCATTATGATTAGAGCATCTTTTTGACAGATAAAAGTCTTTACATTGTGCAAGTGAAACCCAGTGTTGCTGGTTGTTTGTGCGGCAGTGAAGCTCCCCATGGCCTGAGTAAGGACTTTACTCAATTGGATTATTCATCTCTTGTCTTCCAGACATTTTGTTTTTGTGTCTTTGTGAAGCGTGGATGGTAGCCACGTGCCTCTTGGTCTGATCAAGACACATCAGTACTGTCTTCTGTGTAGTGAACACAGAACACCTCTGGCAAATCCTAGTTCTATTTCTACCCACGATCATTAAAATAGGACGCCTGCTAATGTCGCTCTCATATTAGTTACGCTTGTTACCATAAGTAAATAAACAAACATAACAGAAACCACAATGGAAACACTCCCTTGTCTGTGAAGGTGGGCTACATACCTCACTCACATGTCTGTCTGCTCTGTGAAGGTGTTGCCCCAGGTGCACAGCAGGCAGCCATCAACATTCTTATCGCTTTGACTGTCGTCTTCATTGGCATCACAGCTCTTCTCGCCATCATCTTATGTGAGTTTAAAGAGGTATAAACATCCGCATGCACACACACACGCATATACACAAAGAGAGACAAAGTACCATGATTGAAGGAAAGACTAACCGCAATACAAAGACATACAGATCATACTCATATAATCCTTCTGTCAGCATCCAAGCAGCGAGCTTGAACAATTCCCCATTATACATATACATATACATATACATATACAAGTAGAGGTATAAAAGCGTACATAATGCCTACACAAAAGTCCCACAGTAAAAGAAAGAAGCCGAAAGCAACAGAGGTGAAACATGATGGACAGACTTTTCTTGCAGACAAGAGAGACCACCTTCCATCGCTGAGTCACGTGATCGGCCTACCTGAGGGTGTGACTGCTGCTCGGCCTCATGAAAGGGAAGACAACTCAAACACACCAGAGAATACTAGCATCAGGCACCAGACCTCCCTGACCTCTCCACCTGCCACCCCAGCTCCCCGCGCACCTGGAACCGAGATGGATTACAAGGACAAAGTGGCTCTCACTGCAGGTGACCCCCTAAAGCCCCCGACGGCAGGTGAGACAAAAGAAAGAACAAAGAAATGCATTTCATTCTCTAGGTGAGATGTCAGTCAGTTCTGTTGTACTCGCTTCCCACAGCAGGTGAAAGAGCGGAGTAGTCAGACCACCGCATGCAGGGTGTCTTTGCAAGGGGAAATGGGCACCACCCTCACAACAAAGCTGTTCCTTAGATATGACCAAATCAGAGCAGTCAACGTTGGTTCACTGTGTTCTCGGGTAGAGCTCTCTCCCCTCGGGACCTATTGACTATCATCCTCACACTATTATTTAGTTAGCTAGTCAATCAGTGTGACAATATATCTGTCAGCTGTTGGTCGGCCATTTTGTTTGATAAAAGACTGGGTGTGTCCATGCATGACCGCAAACAGTTAAACACCTCTCTAAAGCACTACACTATAGGGGTGTGTGTTGCCAAGGTGGGTCGTGTGGCTGTATGTAAATGTTATCATCTGTCCATATCTAGATATCCGGGTGTCTCAGGCAGTATGTATACCGTTGGGTTACTCGAGTCATACATTGTCTTTTAGCCTGAAAGCCAGGGATGGGAAGTAGCTGTAGTCTAGCTAGTAGTCTAGCTACAGCTACTGTAGCCGGCTACAAATTTTTAAAAAGTAGTTTGTAGCCGTAGCTACATTTTAGAAAGTAGCCGTAGCTTGGCTACATGTTGGCTACTTTCACGACCACTCGTAGACAGCGTGTCAGCAAGACGACGACAGCCACTGCTGTCACTGCTCGGTGTTGTGACAGCCACACACCCACGCTTGAAAAAAACGAAGATGGACGTACCCATCAATCTCGAGCCTTACTTGAAATTCTTTACATTTTGTGAAGCAACAGAAAGGGGTATATATACTTTCAAATGCAAGAATGGGTGCGGCAGCACGAACAAGTACTCAATGAACAAGACGTCGGCGTTTAATTTAAGAACGCACTTGCAGGTAATTAAGTTCGTTGAAATTTTCATCGATCTTTGTTCTTCATGTTCTTGCTGACAGACAGCAACTTCGAGGCCAAAGTTCTGGTCAAGTTCAATTCCATGAAGGACTGAAAGCATGTAGATTTGTTTTAACAGTATTCACAAATTATCATCATCATCATCATTCCTTGTTACTCCTCAAGGAGCATAGGGCCGCAACAACACCTCGCCAGCGAACCCGGTTTTGGGCAGCCCCCCTCAGTTGGGCCCATGTGGTTCCGGCAGCCTTTGCCTCGCTCTCTATTGATCTTCTCCAAGTCTGTTTTGGCCTTCCAACTTTTCTCTTCCCCTGCGGGTTCCAGTCAAGTGCCTGCCTGGCAATGGTGTCAGCCGGTTTGCGCAGGGTGTGTCCTATCCAACCCCACTTGCGCTTTTTGATGTCTTGACTAGTGGCATTCTGGTTAGTTCTTTCCCACAGGCTGCTGTTTGAGATCCTCTCAGGCCATCTTATTCTCAAAATATGGCGAAGGCATCGGTTGGTGAAGGTCTGGAGCTTGTTGTTGATGGTGTTTGTCACTCTCCAAGTTTTCAGAGCCATACAGTAGGACTGCCTTCACATTGGTGTTAAATATGCGGGTCTTGTTGCGAAGGGATAATGCTCGGGAGTTCCAGATGGGGCGCAGACTGTTGAAAGCATGCCTGGCCTTGTTTATGCGGCTTCTGATGTCTTCGTCCGCTCCACCATCCTTGCTGACGATGCTCCCCAGATATGTGAAGCGGTCTGTTTCTAGGATGTTCTCGCCTTGAAGTTGAATTGGAAGTTCTTGCTTGTTGTTGAATTTCATCACTTCGGTCTTCTTTTTGTTGATCTTTAAGCCGGTCTTTTCTGCTTCCTCTGCTAGCTTGCTCAGTTTGGTTTGTGCATGCTGCTGCCGATGAGATAGGAGACTAATGTCATCTGCAAAGTCCAGGTCTTCTAGCTGTTTAGTGAAGGTCCACTGGATACCGGTGTTGTTGTCTTGGGTCGTCTTACGCATAACCCAGTCTATGACCATCAGGAAGATTGTCGGTGATAGTATGCAACCCTGTCTTACACCAGTCTTCATTACAAAAGGTTTAGTGAGTCTGCCATTATGGATAACTTGGCAGGATGAGTCTTCATACAATCCCTGGACGATGTTTATGAATTTAGGTGGAATACCATAGTGGTTCATCAGTCTCCAGATGACATCCCTGTCTACACTGTCGAAGGCCTTCTCAAAGTCCACAAAGGTTATATAAAGGGAGGATTGCCATTCGATGGACTGTTCTATGATGATACGAAGGGTTGCAATATGGTCAGTGCATGATTTGTCTTGGCGAAACCCTGCTTGTTCTGGTCTCATTCTCATGTCTAGTGCCTTCTTCAGTCTCTCTAGTATTATCCTTGTCAGGACTTTGCTGGGGATGGACAGCAGCATGATTCCCCGCCAGTTGTTGCACTGGGACAGGTCTCCTTTCTTTGGAAGTTTGACCAGGTGGCCTAATTTCCAGTCTGCTGGGATTAGCTCTTGTTCCCAGATCTTGTGTAGGAGGGGCTGTAAAATTGTTGCTGTTGTTTCTGGGTCTGCCTTTAATGCTTCTGGAGGTATGCCGTCCGGGCCTGCTGCTTTGCCATTTTTCATGCTTTTGATAGCTTTGGTGATTTCTGTCTTAGTGGGAGGGCTGGTGTTGACGTGAAGTTGTTCAGTTGCTGGTGGTATGACAGGTAAGGATGGTGGATGAGGTCTATTCAGCATCTCTTCGAAGTACTCCATCCAGCGGTCTCTTTGCTCTGCATCATTTGTTATGGTCTTGCCGTTTTGTCTTTCACTGGCTTGTTTGAGTTTACGCTCTTGCCTGACAGAGTTCGTGTTATTTCATATAACCTCTTCATGTTTCCCTGTGTGGCTGCTGTCTCTGCTTCCTCTGTTAGTTCATGGGTGAAGCGTCTCTTGTCTCCCTTGCCGACCTCTTCACTTGGCGATTGGCTTCCCAGTATTTCGTTCTGAGACCTTCTTTCTCTTGCTGGTCTTGACACTGGTTGAGCTTCTGTTTCAGTCCCTTTCTTGATTCAATCTTTGCCCAGGTCTCTTGGTTATCTATTCCTTATGTTTTCTTTCCCTCTTTCCTAGAAACATCTGTACAGGTTGACTTCCAAATTCTTTTGAGTGTTGTCCAGTGTTCTTCCACAGATTCTTCCGCAATCCTGAAAGGGCCTCGTACTTATTCTTAATTTCACAGTTATAAATTTCCCGTGTCTCCTTGTTCTTGAAGTACTGGGTATTGAACTTGTGATGTGGTCTGCCCGCTGTATCAATGAAGGACTTCAGCTTGATCTTGAAGACTGCTATTAGAAGCTGGTGGTCTGAAGCAGCATCTGCTCCTCTTCTCACTCTGACATCTTGGAGACTCCTTCTCCACCTTCGACCAACTGTTATATGGTCAATCTGGTTTTCCGTCTGGCCATCTGGGGAATTCCACGTTGTTTTGTGTATATTCTTGTGTGGGAATACAGTGCACCAATGACATGGTCGTTGAAAGCGCAGAAGTCTATGAAGAGCTCCCCGTTTTCATTGCAGGTGCCGACGCCATGTCTTCCCATGATGAGCTCTCTGTTGGTGTTGTCATCTCCCACTTTGGCATTTAGGTCTCCCATGATAATCTTCAGATCTTTCTTGGTGTGCGGTCAAGAAGAGACTGCAGGGAGTTATAGAATTCTTCTTTTTCCTCTTCGTCTGCAGCATTCGTTGGTGCATAGCACTGGATGATGGTAGTCTTCCTTCCTTTAGCATTGAATCTTGCAGACATGAGCCGTGATGAGACTGGCTCCCAGGCCCTCAGCGCCTTTGTTGCCTCTGTTGACATCAGCAGTGCTACTCCCTGGGAATGGTCGTGGTCCAGGTCTTTGTGGCCAGAGTAAATGATGGTTTCCCCTGATGTTAGTCTGGCCTGCCACTTCCATTCCATCTGGTTTCACATAACCCGAGGACCGTGATATTATATCTTCTCATTTCCCTCGCTACTTGAGCTGATTTTCCACTTTCGTAGAGGGTTCTGATATTCCAGGTCCCTATCCTGGTTTTTGCCTTGGTCGTCAGAAGATGAGTCGGCATGCTGGCTTCCCTAGGGCTTTCACCAGCCTGCGTCATGAGCTCTTCTGGAGAGGAATCTTCCTGACCAGGCCCCTGTTGCGATATTGTTGCAGTTTCTGTAACAGTTGATGTTTTACTTGGATGGGTTGTTAACCCATAGCAAAACCCCCAACCTGGAGGGCCAGGGTGCAACATTTTAGTCTGGCCTCTACCCTGACAGACCTGTTCGGCTTGGTTGGACCTGCCAGGAGCACAAGGCTCCCGCCGACATAGCTCTGTGGGTCGTCGAGGCACACAAGCCACCACACCACTACAAGGTAAGTTGCACCAGTTGGTGGTGGACAAATTATCAGCACTAAGTCAAAAGTTTGTTTTATACCTTTGCATTTTGTTGTTAATATGGAGTTTTTGGTGGTCTCAGATCAGAATAAAGGTCAATGTATATAAAAACCAGTTCTTGTGTTAGCAAGTAATATAGTGTTTTGTGTGTATGTTTGATGTTTGTGTATGTTGCTACAGCCAGCTGGCTACAGCTAACTTGTTATAACATCACGCTTTTAAAAGTAGCCAAAAGAAGCTGGCTACATTTTAAAAGTAGCCAAAAGAAGCTGACTACATTTTAAAAGTAGCCAAAAGAAGCTGACTACATTTTAAAAGTAGCCAAAAGAAGCTGACTACATTTTAAAACTAGCCAAAAGAAGCTGACTACATTTTAAAAGTAGCCAAAAGAAGCTGGCTACTTTTTGGAAAATTGTAGCTGTAGTGTAGCTTGCCCAATAGTGATGAAAGCACACCTGTTGTAAATAGATTCTCTCTTCATCTTTGTTTCCAGACACCACTGACACTTTGTGCCATTATCAGGTCCCATGGGCTCAAGTGGACAAGGACATGGAAGAGAAGCCAACCATTTGCTCTTTAGACGACTAACATGGTGGCTATAATGACAGAGAGCATTCCACAAACACAAAGTGTATGAGGGTCACATTTAAAATTCTTTAAAAACCTTGAATGCCTCGCTGCCGAGTAGTCATTGACTAGTTCAGAAAAATAAAGCCTCAGTTATCACTTACTACGATTCAGGATGAATGTGAGGTGCAAGTGTGAAAGTTATCTAATGACACGGTAACATTCTCTAGACGAAAGGGTTAACAATGTAAAGGCTAAATGCAAAAGTGAGTGAGAAGGTGAGAAACTGTGAGGAGGCGAGCAGTGTTCCAAAAGTCTGCCAAGAATTGTGTTCTTGTGAGTCTGTGGACGATTGTTGCAGATAGCAGATGTACTTAGTGGAGTCTGTCTCGCACTCAACACCTCCTGGGTGATGTCACTTGTTTTTAGTGAACTCATTTGCTAAGTTTAATGACATTTTATGACTGGAATACATTTCATCCTATCATGTCGTTTATTGAAATATTTAGCTTTGCCATGTATAGGGGTCCTTGGTGACCAGAACACATTTCATATTATGGTGTCGCCTCCTAAGTACCCTGGTGTCATGTTGTGCTGACGCCTGGTAGTGAAACTGTCTGGATGGTAGATGCACCCAGTTGTAAGCATATGTTGATAACATTTGTCCTATTTCAAAAGGAAAACTGCATTGTACTATATATGCTAGAATTATGGATGCTAATAGTGTTTATGGACATAAATGACACTAAAGTAAGAAGAAATTAAGGACAGCATGACCTTAAATTCATTTTAGCGAGTTAAAGGCACGTGCAGCGAGCATCACGTGCTACAGGTGTGCAGGTCGGGGGAGGTCAGGAGTGATAACAGCTTTTCCCTTCTGACGGCGTGACATCCACCCACCTTCTCTTCGCTGTCATTATTATTTACTGTTACCCAGCTGTTATTATCTACTCCCAGACCCAGTGTCTTGAGTGATTGCAACATCGTACTTTTGTCTTAGTCGCCACTTTCACGGCTAAGTCCTCGATGTCTGTTATTTTCGTGTTGTCCGTAGCTAAGGTATCTTCAGAAAGTTCTGTTGCTTAGTGACCTTGAATTTCTAAGGCAAGAGTTGAACCCTGCTGGCTTTGAACTGTAAATATGTCGACTATTGTAGCATAAGGTCCAGCAATAATACACCAATAACAGCCGTCAGATAATCGCCTGTATTTAGAATTCACCAGTCATAAGGCAATCATTTGTATTTATAATACACCAGTCTAGACAACCTCCAGGCAACTATTTGTTTTTTAATACACTATAGTCTTCAGCCATTTCTTACTATTTTTAAAAGAACAGTAACAATCGTTTTATTGGTTTGTAATTGAGTTACTGGTGTAGACACGTTCATTGTAAAGTATAAACCCAGGACTAACATGTATGTTACTGGTGTAGACACATGTTCTGTGTAAAGTATAAACCCAGGACTTACATGCATACTGAATGATCTAATGAGTTCTTGGTGTAAGCACATGTTATTCTGTGTGAAGCATAACCATGCACTACAAAGACTGATTTTTCATTAACAGCCCAAGCAAGAACATTTAGAAAATTAGCCAACCTCATTTTCATGATTAAAATGGACAAAGTCTTGCAGTTCTCTATCAGTGTCTGCTGTTAGATCAATGTCGTTTGCAAAGTGTAGGCTGCATATCGCCCTTGTGATGGTTGTGGAAGGTTCTGGCATTCGAGAAGGTGCCTCAAGAGGCTGCTCCCCATCTTGCACAGGGAACATCGCATCAATGATTGCACGGAGCAGGGTCTCCACACTCGCAGGACACCAGGAACCTCTATTGCCACAGTCAAGCGGCTATCAGTTGGTCTACTTTGGTCATGTGATCCGGCCTGACACCTTGTCCAAGACTAACCTGGAAAGTGTCTTGGAGGGTGGTCGATGCAGCCTACACGCAGAGATGGGCATAAAAAATGGTTTATAGCGTGAAGTGGACTGGTCATCTTTTGCACCACCGGCTCGCTCTGGCCCAAGACAAGGGAAAACAGCTGCCTTCATGCCCCCACCTCTCCACGACCGGTAGGAGTAGAGGGCTGAATGAATGAACAAGTCAAAATTATTCCCTAGGCTGTCTCCCCTCACAATCTGCCCTATCTCTTCTTCTTCCTCTCTGCTTTCTGTTGTATCATCTCCTTTATCATCTTCCGACTTCTTCATAAAAGAAGGACGTCCCATTACACATGCATAATTACGTGTATATAAGTATATAACCATGTCTTGATGACAGTGTGTATTGCCCCAGAGGGTGAACTCACAGTAAGTTCTGCAGAAGTTTATGTTGCATGGTGAGTATTGCGGTGAACAGTTTTAAGTACTCAGCAAAGTACTTCTCAAATTTTCTTTTGTAGCTGATCTTTTTTTTCTTTCTACACTGTCACAACACGTCCTTCTCTGCCTATATCATCTGTTTGTAGAGTAGGTATTCGTAATGTTAATACACTCATTATGTCTGAGCTGTGTAGGACTACACCCATCTCGACCTTTGTAGAGCTAGTGTTCATCATGTTGATACAGTCGTTTTGTCATAATATTGAAGCATCCATAGTGTTGTAATCTTAACACTATTGTTTGAGTTTCAGCTGTTTGCATCCTGATGCTAGCTTCCTTATTTCTCAAGAATGCGAGAAACAATGGAATGAAATCATGACTTAGTATGTGAATAACTGATACTATTGTCTACATTGTCAACACCTTGCTCGCTTTCTCACAATTATCTACTCAAGCTGATTGACTGATGAAGTTTCACAACTACACAAGCTGAAAGAGAAGCTTAACTAAAAGCAATAATCAGGTGGTTACTCATCAATGTCTGCAGGAAGGTTACTTATCAACATCTACAAGGTTAGCTTGACTAATGGGAGGTGGGGATGATAGAATGGAAGTGGTTGGGAGAAAGAAGAAAAGTACAGTTTTTACTCACAGCTCAGCTGGTACAGTTACCTCTTGCACATCTACATTATAAATAATGCAGTACTGTAGTGCAGCTCTGCTTAAGCATTATAAACCATAATACTTTTTCTTCAATCCGGACCAGAGTTTTCAGATTTGCTCCTTTTGTCATCAGCAAGATTCTTCATGCCATGTCACACCAGAATTTTTAAAGTTTTATTTTACCAAACATGTGGCACCACAATGTTTATCGCTATCCCTAGTCCACACCCTGGTCAACCATAGTGTGCTACTGAAATGGTCTGGCCAGCAACCAGTTTCCTCAAAGGATTTTCTTTGCAGCTTGCTCTCATTACAGCTTGTGTCATCTAATGCAGCATCTAATGTAGGGACTACAAATGTCACTTCTTTTCTTCCTTGGGGCACCTTTAAGTTCGAACAGCTCACACCCAGCTGGAATGAACCAAGATGTCAACTTGACTATATAATTTCAGTAGTGGGGTGAACGGTACCAACTTTGGCCTTTAAGTAGCAGTAACCTGCCTTTCTCACATAAAAAACTTGCATCTGATGGATGAGACACACAACAACAGCTACTTCTCTTTTCCTCTTTAAGGGCTCATTTAGGTTATGCCGTTCACTATCATGCATGCGTAAGCAGGTGTGTGACTGTGTGTGTGACATGCCTCAAGTCACTTTTAAATTGTATCAAAGTTGTAAAAATAAACAAAATCAAATCTAAATTTGGACATAAAAGTAATACAAATGTTCTTTGATTTTGAGAATTTGTTTATATTTTGTTTTTCCAAAAGAATTCAGACAAGCTTTCATCAACTGACAACAGTGCACACATTTGATACTGTGGTTCCTTCTTCAGATGGCTGATATATAAAACAAACAAGCTTTACAAAGTTATTGTCACTTTGTTCACTACACCCCCATTTCATCGTAACCAGTAGCAAGAATAAAAACAGCTTTTTACTTTGTAACGTATACTTCTCAAACTACTGACATCATACATTTAACTGGATTATGCTCTCTATAATATGATCCATTTCCACAAAGTCCACTGCATAGATGCAGCCAGTGTGACCCTTCATAGAACATGACTGGATCCAGGAGGAGATTCTTGGATTGATTTTGCAGGCACAAGCATGGAGTAAATCGTTGCCTATATTCTGCAGGATGAAGGGGGTGTTAGGTGTCAGAACTAACTGACACACATGGAACTTGCCTTCAGTATGTCTTTGCTTGGCAAACTTCTCCTGGAAAACAAGACAGTCATCAACATTTGTTGTACTGGCCCACGGGGAGGCAATGCTTGTTGCTGGCCACAAATCTCTGAACTCTTGTACTAGCTCATGCTGGTAGAAAACAATTGTCTGCTGCTGTTTCCCCCATAAGTTGACAAGAGTGGTCTGCTCTAGCAGGGACACAGGACAAAGGTTTGACTGTAGTTTTGAGATGATGAATGTAATCAACTGTAAATGGTGCTCAGTCTCCATATTGTAGAAGTGATTAAAATCTAGCAGAACCACTTCACGTGGATGGTTCTGTAGAAACACGCAAATATCCTCTATGCAGTCCCAAACCTTTGGTCCAAACAATGAATGAACAATGTAAAGGTCACCATCAGGGCCACCACATCCAACACGCAGGTCAAAATATCGCACACCAGCTTCCAGCTGTTGGGCAATAGACAAGTTCTGAGTCTTGCTCCATTTGCCGATGATTTCCATAGCCATTGGACCAAACAGTGGAAGGGATGTGAAACTCTTCAAGGCATCATCAGCATCTGGACTGAGGCCCAAGGATTTTTCAAGATGGTACATCCCAGCATTATGAGTACCTGTAGACAGCATGGCTTTCATAATATAATATTAATGATAATAATGGGTATTTGTAATGTGCAGGACCACGACCAAGATAGATTGCACTCACTGTGCAGACCAGTAGTGATAAATGAACAGATAGTGGACGACGAATACCTACACATGCAATTAATAATAATAATAAGCATTTCTACAGCACATTTCTCTGCCAGCAAGCTCAACGTGCAATGACTAACAACTGACTTAACAATGTCACACATGCATACACATATACAGCACACACAACAGGTACCTACACAAAACCAGACACACATGCACTTATGCATACGCTGTTTGTTGGTTGATTGGTGTTTTATGCCGTTGCCAGCAACTAGGGCTAAATCACGGCAATAAAAGTAATTTTAAATTTAAAGGTTCCGGAGTAAATCTTCTAAAGTCATGTATCTTTAAAAACAAACCAACATAGTAAGTGAACAAGGTGTAAAAGAAAAAAATGAAGTGTAAAAAGGGTGGTGAAGCCCAAAAAGGCCACCAACACACCAGAAATCAAGAGAGAACTATCAGAATGTAAAAACAAAACTTAAATTTGATGATAGAGTCCTATCCTTTTTAAAAAGGTAAAGACTGCTGCCAATGGGACAGACCTAAGTAAGACAAATAAAGAATTTTCTGCAAAAATGCATACGCTGCACACACACAATGTGCATCTACACAAAACTGGACATGCACTTACACAACAGGTAACTATGCTAAACCAGACACATGCACTCAAGAATGGAAGGTATGAAAAGAGAAGAGAAAGCCATTAGCTACTAAAAGTATTTATAGAGAAAGTAGGTCTTACGGCCAGACCTGAAAGGATCAAAAGTAATATGCAAAGTGATGGTGAAAAAGTATTTCATCACTGGGGCCTGAAGGAAAAGCTACTAAAAGTATGTGCTTTTATATTCTGTTGCTCAGTGTTTAAAGTAGAGATTCTAATCAGTTTGTTTTAATCTGGTCTTAATCTCACTATTAATCAATAAGTGCACCCTAGATAATCTGGATGGCCCTTTTCGCAATATACAAAAGGATAGTATCTGCACTAAAGTCACTCCAAATATCAATGATCCTACAGTTGCAAATGACCTTGAAAGCAACCTATTCCGGTTCTCAATTGGTAACTGCCACCTATTCTATTTCTCAAATATTAGTAAACAGTTTGGCTTGTTTTTTTTAAAATAAACATTTTTGGGTTGTGACTACGACAACTCAAGTTCATGAAAATTACATGTATCTCTATCTCATATCTAACTGAACGTTATAACTAAAATGTTAAAACCTGTTTTACAATCTTTAAAATATTTAAATAGCTCCTACTGTGAACACTGCAACTTTATCTAGAATCTGCAGGGAAGTTTTGGAATATTTACATTGATGAAATGAATGTATGAGTGTACGAACGACTCCTGCTTGACACCAGAACACTATTCTGCAAGTGGACGTAGAATAAAGTCTAATTTTTTACCATTTCTTGAGGTAATTTTATTTATTATCTTTTCAGTATTTTACAAATTAAATTAATCATGGCGAGATCATTTTTTTGTCCAACCTTTCCTTACCAGGTATGGCAAGGCAGCAGAGTGGCACCTGATGTAGCTGCGGCGCCAGATTAGTCATCCATGCTTGCATTGCTGCAGTCCCATCTTTCTGATGTACTGTTGCCATGGTATATGGTCAGCATTCACATGTTATCTCATACAGATGCAGACTAGACAGACACCACAGATAATAGCAGTGTGTGCTACGAGGGAGTTATATTACATAAGTGACATTGTATAAACCACAGACCGCATCCCTACTCCCATCATTCTCGCTCTGACAGACACAGGCTAGACAGACACCACAGATCATGGCAGTGTGTGCTACGAGGGAGTTATATTACATAAGTGACATTGTAAACCACAGACTACTCCCATCATTCTCGCTCTGCGCATGCGCCAACACAGCGTCTTCCATCCTGTTTCCGGCAGATGAAAGAAGTTTGTTGTTCTCGCTGTTTTCGGTACCGACGCACGGACTTCTATCATTTGTAAGTCTGTGCACAGATACATGACGAACTTGTATGAAGACGTCCGTGGACAGATCACACAAGTCTGTTCTTGTCGCTGTAGTTTTGTGA
The DNA here is from genome assembly GCF_003073045.1 of Pomacea canaliculata. Classification (NCBI taxonomy): domain Eukaryota; kingdom Metazoa; phylum Mollusca; class Gastropoda; order Architaenioglossa; family Ampullariidae; genus Pomacea; species Pomacea canaliculata. The sequence continues at coordinate 20,314,702 of NC_037596.1, read as the reverse complement.
TTCATCGACGAGATGTGAGCCCGGAGCCGCTCACTGCGATGTTGGGAAGCGCGTTTTAAATACACTACCGGGCACCCCTTGGTGTCCGTCTCGCGCGACCAAGTGATGGGGTGGAAGGGGATGCAGGGTGGAGTGAACAAGCAGTCAGCGTTACGCTGCTCTAAACAAGCTCTCGCTACAAAGTACTAAATGCAACAACCATGAAATAAGGATTCCATATTTACTATTCAAGCTCACTTCCAATATTAGTTTTACCCAATTTTTTGTATATCACAATGCATGAGGCAGAGTCTGCAAGTACATTTTTAAGGTCAGGTGTACATTACACTGGTAGCTTACCAACTGGATGTTTCAACTTGTAGCAGTTCCGAATGCAATAAAACAGATTCAAATTGAAAACATGATGAAGAAAGGGTATGGGAGTTACTTTTTAATGGGATTTAATCTGTACCATTAATGCTTGGAAATTTTGACTGCCTAGTGGAATTGTGAAATGAAATTATAGCTTTAAGAAAAATACCATGGAAACTTTAACAAATGATATAACATTTTACAACCGACAATCAACTAAAATGGATTCTTCATTGAATTTTTGCCAATGATCTTCACCAGCATATTTCTCATGTCTGCAAAAATGCTTACCTTGAACTTCATTGGATCAGTACCATTCGTCATTATCTCACAACTGATGCAACTAAAACTCAGTGCCCTAGTGCTTGAGGATGGACTATTGTAATTCTCTTTTAGTTGGAATTCCCAAGTATCTTCTTGACAGACTATCTAGATATGAAAATATATCACCTATTATACGCTGTCTTCATTGGCTGCCTGTCGTGGACCATAGAGCCTAGAAACTTTCTATTTTGACTTTGCTGTTTCTGGCACTGGTCTTCACCACCTCTCCGAACTCTTATCTATATGCCTGCAATACTTCGCTTATCTTCTGACACAAAGCACAAATATTGGAAGCTGGGATGCCCCCTCTGGTTCTCTTCTTCTTTCTCCACATCTTTTCTTCCTACCATCACATCTGTTTGTTTCTCCTTATGTACTGAATGTTTTAAAAATGAGAAAAGTCTTTGAATGATATGTCTGTGATAATGTCATGTACATGTCGCTCACTGAATTGAAACACATTTATAAAGTGGGATTAAAGCATAAAATTTCCTTTCAAAAAGAAAACACTAGAATCCCTAACTTAATACATGGAGAAATTAAAAATAGCACAAGAAAAAAATGATGAAATAGGACAACTGAGACCTTACTCAAAAGTGTGGCACTCACTGGAGTTGTCAGTGATCTCCACACACCTTCTAAGTGACCAGGTGTGCTCACACCACTCTGAATTCATTAGGTCTATTTAACACCATTGAGCACAACACAGATCTTCATGGATATCATGGTCAAGATACAGTCAACACCGCTGGGCACAATAAAGCAGAGATCTACATGAACAGCATACATCATGTCAGCTGCACTACAGTGATCCACATCATGATTGCAACAGAGACAGCACCACTCGCCAAGCTGGACTAGATTTGGCAAAGCATCAGCAGAACATTTATCAACATATATAGGCCTGACATGTCCCACATAGTCCCCAGCCTGCTGTACAGCTGTGCCATGTGGTTGTCTCCTCTACAGTTGTGACATGGTTGTCTTATCTGCTCTACAGCTATGCCATCTGCGATATGGTTATATTTAAGGTGTTTGAGAAAACTGCTCCAAATCTCCCACAAGACCACTGATTTTGAATGAAGCACAGTGAAATCCTCAAGGGATGCTAGAAAACCCTTCTCACATGATGAAACAGTTCAAGCTAGTCTGGCTCTGCCAGTCGCACTGCACAACACTAAAATCGTTCTTCAGGGCAGGGTTTATTATGGAAGTAGGTCACAGCCAAAGCAGAGAAAGAACTTTATGGCAACATGGAGTGGCTTGGTCATTTCATGCAGCTGTTAAAAATACAAACCCCAAATGGTGCACCTTGTCAGGTGCCCTCAACAATCAGCTAATAACATTCAATGGAGAGGGAGGGATCATTCCACTGTTTATTATGGCATTAACATGCTTATTTTTGTGATTTTATACATATTAACATCCCTTGACTAGTACATGATGAGGGGTTGTGCTGTTAAGTGTCAATCTTCTGTAGATACCCTGATCATGATCCCCATAGCATCAATTAAAAGAAAAAAAGACACATGAAAAGTATCCGCAGTTTAATGAAGCATTGCGATCACTGCTATTAATAAAATGTCAGTAAAATTACACTAACATTTTTTTTTGTTACCTCCCCTCTTCCCTGGCATGTTCATGGAAAGTGGCTTATTCAATCACACTTTATTCTGTCAAAAACATTTAGCTCAAGCATTCACTTTAAAACTGATCCAACAAATGATAGGCAATGAATAATTAGAAATAAACTGGTGAATGTTCAACCGCTGCAGTACTGTGCATGTTCACTACATGCCTCCACTTCCTTAGGTGGGATAACAGAAAGAAATACATCTAGTGATAAAATGTATAGAAGCTTAGGACAGCTCATCATCGCATGCTGGTTATTTCCTGTAAAATGGTAAACTCATGGTGTTTTTATTTCAGTACTACAACATAGGCCTGTGCTCATATTTCATTTCTTTTAACAACAGTAAGCCTTCTAGCATGTCTGATACATGAGAATTAACTGTATTAACCCTCTATGTCTACAAACACCAGTAAGATCTGGTTATTTCTATTGTTAGTAGTAGTAGCTGCTGACTATCCTAATGGGAACTATAGTAGGTGGGAAGGTTAGTCCTATATGTCTACATTGAAAGTGAAAATTCGTTATTTGTTAAATTCTAAAATAAGCTTATTTCTTCCAGCCAACAAAAGGGGACATCCATAAACAAGTGTCTTGTGCATACCGAATAGAATATGGCTCTTTAACAACTAAGAAACATGATAGGAAACTCAATGTATCCATTGGGAACATTTCTCCATAAAGAGCTTGCCCTCTGCATAAAGTGTTCACAGGTCACTGATTGTATGCCATGATCAACCAAACTCCACTCACATAGTATGTGCATATTCTTCAACATTCTCTCCAGCTCCTCATGGGTCAAACATTAGCATTATCGCAAGTGGACAATGACTTTAATATTAAATATACACCCTCTTGCCTACCACAACAGCTGAAATAAGAAACTTATCCATTTCGTATTCATGATGAGCCAAATGAAATTATGGTGTCCTGGGCTGTGATTGTATGCATTCTGTCTGCAAAAAATGACTTAAAACACCAAAAATTGAGACTTTAGTCAGGAAGTAAGGAAAATAGCCCAAAATGACTCGTCTGAATAATAAGTGCAATAGGTGACATACTCTCATAACTGTAATAATACATTCTCAGATACTCGGCAGCATTGTGCCAAAAATGAAGTTCCTACTTCAAAATGATCATGCCACCTGTTACATGCAAGTGGCTGAAAACCTAATAAATCTATTATGCAAATCTGCTACTCACATAATGACTGATGTCATTTTTGCAGCATAAATATCTCACTATGAAGTGATGAGAAGTCATTAATTAAACTCTACCTCTCATTCCCTGAAACTTTGCAGTATTTCCGACGTCCAGTTGTGTTTCTTATTCTAACAGCCACAATGCTATTCCTCCTACCCTTTACTCATTTTGGTTACTTGACGTGATAATGCAATCTGCCTAGATCTATTTATATCCATTTGTAACGTGCTTTAACATTTTGGGAAGAACGAGTCATTAAAAATTCAATAAAATTTGAAGAAAAAGCGTACGGTGTCTACTTCAATATATTTTTCAGGTCAAACAATAAATTTAGATGTTTGCTTTGCGTAATTCCTGTAGTTTTATTGGGGCAATGGAGTTTAACTTACAGAAAGTAAACAGCTTCATACACTTAGTTTCTAGCACAGGGCCTTTCCTTTAATACAGCATTACAGCTGATGACATAATCCAAGTTTCCTCTTCACTACTCGATGCCAAGGCAAGTAAAGCATATAAATCTATCACTACATTTAACATTTCCTCTGGATTGAATGATAGATGCTTATGAAGTAAAGTTTTAAAAATAAAAGAAACATTCATACACAAGCATACTTTTCTATAAAATCTACAACAATGTTATTGTGTCCAGAAGAATCTACAGAGAGCATTGTTGCAGCCACAATTGTGACGATCACTTGATGCACATAATGATTTTATGTTCAAAAAGAAAGGTGGATTGGGGAGACCAGAAATTAGCTAGGCTTGCATTTTGCATGGAAGCCAATTACAGATCTGTGAAACTGGCTGAAAGCAAAACCACCAGCAGCCTTTCACAGTTTTATTCCTCTTAACTTGTTCTTTTTAAATCTTTATACCACTCAGCTTTCTCCAGCCTACTTTAAAACAATATGAAGAGGAATATGCAATCAACACACTCAAAATAAACAGAATCTTTTATCACTTTTCTGCTCAAGTATAAAATTCTCTATCATACAGCCCTCTGCAAACATATTTGGACAAAAAAAAAAAATGCTAAAGTACATCGTTTCATCAACCAACTATTAAACCAACGCCAAAGCGATATTGTCCTTTCACATGATTGGCCCATCCACTGAGAGCAAAGGTGAAAGGGAATGGTTGCAATTTCTTTTCCATGACAGCACCAAGACACCAGTTTGTGTCAAACTGGGCTGCAACAAATGAGATGACAGTGCATGGTAATTTAATTACTCTCATAAACTACATTTTATGACCAATTTTTACATGCTGTAACAAAATCCTAATAGTAAAGTGCAGAACATAGCATTTCCCCTACACCGCCCCGTCACACTCCACAAGAACCTTCAAAGAAGACCAGGCATGGGAAAACAAAAGTCTAGTAATGTTACCTTAAGTAGGTACCAGCACATACACCTTCCCAATGATGGAAAGCGAACTAATGCACATGCATGACCTGAAACACTTGATGGTTGGGTCAGAATTTGTGCTCTCGCTCACATGTGTGATTCACTATTTGCATTAATAAATTTTGAAGACTGGTAAAAATTCCCATGTTTTTCAAAAATGTTTTTTAAGTTCTAGAGTAGTGATTCTCAAAGTATTTCGGACAGCAGACCACTGCTTCCTCTAACATCATATCAATGATTCACTTATTCCAAGCCTTCAACTTGAAAGCTGCATCATAGACATTTTATCTCATTTTCAGCATAACGAGAATATGTGCTTGAGCAAATGATTTGAATGTTTTAACTCTATGCAGCTCCGATTTAAAAATGTGAACAGTAAACACTTTAACACAGAGCTCGTAGAAAAATTAATGAACACAAAACATGATATTTTGAGTGACAAAGAAGCTAAGAATAGACGAAGGTGTCATGCTCCTTGAATCAAAAAAATCATCAAACAAGCAACAATGCCGTTTAAGCAGCAAAGTTTAAAGCTGAGGGAAAAAGTCGTGGTTTATAATCCAAAATTTACATTAGTTTTTCAGTCACTTAGGTAGAAAGTCAGTGTTGATAACTTCTCACAGTAAGCACTGTTTAGGACTTCTAATGTTTTAAGATGTATATAAGAGCTTTAACAATGGTTTAACTTTGATGCAAATCATCAATTTTGAATAACCAATAACCTACTAGACAAAGAGACGTGGCATTTTTTTTTTTTTTTTGTACTTTCATGTGAAACAGTTAAAAAGTTACTTTAAGAAACCTTATTTTGTGTGCCAGCACCTACTTTAGGGACAGTGGAGGTTGAAGTTAGGTTTCTTAAATTAACAAAAAGAGGAGCATAACCTTTTTTCCCAATGACCAAACAAAAAACTGTACCATACCTTTGAAAGTAGTATGGGCATTTGGAATTTCCACCTGGTAGCCGATAGTAGCTGTGCTTTCCTGCAGTCGCAAGCTGGTCTCTAGCTCTGCAGCCAAAGACAGCTGGTCACTGATCTTATGTGCATAGCAAGCATGCACACTCCCCGCCAGAGGACTTACATTGGCACTGAGCTGCCACTTATTCCCTGCAAACAGATGACAACAGCTTATCTCTTAACCTCACAAATTTTGCTATATTAACCACAGCACATTACAGATTCTGAAATTTAGACCAAAATACCTCATGTATTATTATGAAATTCAATACTTTCACAGCTTCAAGAATCAAGACATTATCCAGTGGTGTCGGTTATAATTTCAAGTGTCTGAAGCCACAATATCATAATGCTTGACCTACTATACCACCAACAGCCATTTCCTAACCTACATGCACAGTAATTGAATGCTTTCTGAATACCTTTGAAAACTATATTTGAAATCTTCCCAAAGAGAAAAACTCACCAGAGTACTTTCCAGCAAGAGAAAAGATAGATATTTCTCCCCCTGGGATCTGTTGTCCATATTGATATAGCACCTCTGCACCCAGTGCAAGCTTAGGTGTTACTTGTTGCAGATACTGTCCCACAAACAAGCCTGCATAACATCAAAGACATGGTGTAGGCACAATCACTCAAAAAAGTACGAATGTATATATGTGCGTGTGTGTGTGTGCGCGCACGCAAGAATGAACTAGCCATCTTCCAATAGCCTACCTGAGCCAGAAATTGGATCTACATTTCCAGCAGTGAGGGAAACTGTAAAATCAGAACCTTTGAAGTCTGTCGTACACTGTGAGGCCACACATTTGTTGTGCTGGATCTGTGTTATGACAAACAATATACTGGTGCTTGAATGACTAGACTATGTCATACTGTTACCTCATAATACATAATTTAGCCACTAAAATTCTCATCAAAAAATAAAAATAAACAATAACGTTTAAGGTAGACATTTAATTTAAAAGTAGATATTTCGATTGATTTTAGTAAATAGCAACTTTCCTTAGTCCACAAACACTATACCTCTAATGCTGTCAACAATAAACTTTCAATCCATCTACAATAACAGTACACTTACCTGTGCCACTAATTTTGTTCTTAAACTTTCTGAGAATGCATGGATGATGTTGGCATTTAAATTTCCACTTGGATCAATGTCTCCGATCAGAACAGGAAAGGCCTGGAAGAAACGAGTTGTAAAACATTCTTCATGAGATGCCCTTCTCAGTTTTTAAGTTATGTATCACAAACTTAGATGACTACACATTCACCTTTAACACATCATTGACTCACAGTATGCTGTTTAAATAATGCAGAATTTTTTTGTCATCTTGCTGATCATAGAATAAGCTATACTTCTCTTAAAGTGTGAGCCATAAGGAAAATAAGTAATCTTCCTTATTATCACCATTCAAAAATGCAACTTTTGTACTAGGAAAAAGTGAACACCTGAAAAAGTTTGACACTCAGGTGCAAATTGGGTGTGGATCACTTTGGTCATTTCAACATTCCAACAGATGCCAGTATGCAGTATATAGCCTAGGTTCAGTTAGTTAAATGTTATACAATAATTATATAAACAAGACTGTCTTTATTTTCATCAATAAACATCAGAAAGCAGTATCACAGCATTCCTGACCATGTCTATGATAAACTGCATGTATTGGTTGCAGCCTCTTTTATCAACAGTGCTATAGAGAGGACAAAGGAGAAAGAAAACTAAACTGAAGCCAATTTTTAAATCTTTAACTGCTAATTGCACTATACACATGATAATCTTTCACAATATACAAATGATGAAGGGCTTGTGATGCGTTTATAGAAAGTTTACCTCTTGTGGAGAAAACTGTTTTGTGCCAACATATGTACAACCAAATCTATATCCAGAAGGCTGAAATGTTGCCAATGAGACTGTGTGACTTATCTGGAAGTGGCTGCTCAGACCTTTGGAAACAATCAGCTTTCCTCCTTCAAACACCTGAGGGAAAATATCTGCAAACATGAAGTTTTAAAATATATTGAGAAATGATCTGACTCAAGTTTAAAAAGATGACATCAGCACTTAGGAAAATCAGGAATATATTTATTACTTTGGCAATGCCCGATTCCATAAGCCCTACCTTAAGGGAAGGGATGCAGGGACCATAATTTTAACAGTCATAGATCATTTTGCACTATAGCAAAAGTCAATTCGTCCCAGCTAGGTCTATTTAGTCCCAAGACCAAAAGACTGACCAATCACTGATGAAACAAGTACCTATTAACATCAAATATTACCAAAAGAGTGACGCGTTATTTGAACATCGTTTTATTGTGAACTTGTATTTTGACTTCATTTTTTAGTTTCTGGTACGTCTCAGAAACTACTTGGATAGTTATTTAACTGTCTCTGCCATGTTGCGAGCCCGCATTTGTGGTGGCGTGAAAGATTTTCACCCTTATGCAATTGGGCGGCGGGCTACCTTCTCCCCACCCCATACGACTGTCAAAACTACATTGACAGCCAACATCAAGTACATTTGTCACTTGATCCAGACCAGTCTTTAAAGCCAGGAACAGTTTACAAAAAATACAGCATGACTATAAAGAATGATAATAATGTAGATTTATATAGCACATTTGACTTTTTTTTCTTTTTTTTTTTTGAAGTAGGTTTCACAATTTACAAAAGTGGTATCGGTGCTCTACTGTAGTATGATGTGCTTTGAGCTAAATAAGTGCCCTATCAGCGAAGTCTCTGCATATTATAATAAGCCAAAAAAATTCAAAATATATGTTCACAATAAAGTGATGAAAAAACCTTTAATTTAAAAGATTGTTTAAAGAGAAAAATCAAGTTCATTTGCTATTATAAGATACATTCTCTGCATACATATTGGCAAGCGGCCACTCTTGTTTAGTAAAATGGTGGCTAAACATTATTCGCAAAGTTTTGTTAAAATGGGCAGCTGAGCTTGTGTATCTATCTATAGAACAGTGTATGGTTCTTTTAGTAACATTTTACATTAATAGCTATTTGTTTCATCGGTGATCAGTATGTTTTTTGGGCTTGGGAAGAATTTACTTTTGCTGTGGGGCAAAATGACGCCCCCATTTTAACTAATAGAAAAATATTCCTATCACCTAGTTCACTGACAGTACACAAGTCCAGATCCTACTCCTCTTTTCTTAATATGTTCAGTACTACTCTTTTTTTAGACTGCGATCATATTGGATATCTCTACTTTTATGTGATACCTCATTCCTATAATGCCTCATTACTGATGCCTCATTGCTGTGATAACTCTGTTGAAAGACCTTGGATGCTGCACATGCCACCCTACTGACGTATCTTTACTTATTGCAAAAACCAATCTTTATTCATTGCAAAAGCTAATCTTTACTCAGTGCAAATAACAAAGCGTACCTATTGTTTTCAGAAACCCTTGCAACAGTGTAATGCATGCATTACAACATTCGCAACTCTTAACTTGATAACAATGACATCCATGTCGATTTAAAGGCACACAAAAAATTTTAAAAAGACCTTTGCACTGTTTGTGGAGATCTTCGACTGTTCCTGGGTTACGTGAGGGTTCAATAGGTGCCAGAATCGGTGGCTCTGGACACTGTGTCGTTGGAGCCGGTGATAAAACTGAAGAGATTGGAGGAGCCGGCATTGCCGACGAAGGCGTTTGAGGAGAAGCTGCGTGAATATTGCCCATTCTATCCTGATGAGGTATAGTAAAGTTGCATTAAAGACCACTAAAACTTGACAAATACCAAAATGATGTGGTAACCTTCAAACAGGGGCCATGTGCTGGTTATGCGCAGGCGCATGCGTTATGCTGTTCGACTTTCCGGTGAGACAGGCTAAAGCAAGGCTGAAAGTGGAGCTGTAATGACAGAAAATTTATATAGCCATGTAAAATGTTCTTACAAAACTATTTTGCATTATTATTTTACATACTAAATATGTATGTTTTTAATCGTTAGCATAAACTATTTGAATCGCCTAGCATCATGGCTAGCAGAGCTTTTAATTTAAATGGTTCAGGATTGCAAAGCTTCCATTTCGAACTTCCGGCAAATCCTGAGTGACATGGGCAAGCCATGCACTGGCACGAAGAACACATTTTGAGATTTATCGAAAACTACTAGCCATTTAAAACCCTAACGAACAGTAACACTTGAGTAAGTTCAATGGTAGGAGCCTGGGAGTGATTCATTTGTTATATAATAACGTGTTTATTAAGAACAATGAATCATTGTAAATTTTTATCTTTATTCATGTTGTAGCAGACGAATGGTTGGTGTATATATTTTTTTAAAATTATCTTTCATGTATGTTTAACGGGTGCACACTGCGATCAAACGCCTGTAACTGATTTTCTTGCATCGATAACAATGTCTTTAAACTGAATGTTAGTCAATGCAGTAATACTGATTTATTCTGGGACGGGGGTCGTCGTTGCGACCACAGAATGACGTAAGTTGCTATAGTGACAAAAGTCAAATGTTTAAAAACTTTCAAATCTAAAGTCTCAAGAAATTCAGAATTACAGAGCACTATTAGTCGTAAATATATGAACTCCACCTTCTCATGATATGCACAACGTAATACACACTCTCTCGCTACCCCTCCCCATTCACGCAACCTGCACACAGTCGTAGCAATTTAGTAACTAGTCCAATCGACCCTTACTTCCACCAAAACACACTAGTGAGACTGCTACAGCACAACATTTCGGTAGTAGGGGAGGTTTTGACCTTGTTTTCATGTATGGACACTGTGAGAGAGTGAGTGCAGATAAAACCATTGATGATCAAGTAGGTACTAACCTCAAATTAAGAATATAACAGTTGCCTGAAGTTGAATGCAAATATAACTTAAATGCCTTTGAAACATTATAATGCAAATTCCATCAAAGTTCATTTATCTTTTTGGTCAAACAGTTGACAGCTATGATCAAATTAATTCTTGATTATAGTTGAACCAACTGGTGGACATGACCAATTGCTAGCAGGGACCGCATTGGCAAGTGTTGGTATTGACTAGATTTTGTACACAAAGATAAAGTTAATGATAATATTTAAATATTTTTCTTCATTGTTGAGACATGGCAAGTGATGGTGTAGAAGCAAGCAAAAAGCCACTTTTCCGTGACATAACGGCTGATGAAGATGAGCCTGAGATCACAGAGATTGAGAGCCTGTGTGTAAACTGCGAGGAGCAGGTACAGGGTTGATAATTTGTGTGGGGAGTGAAAGAGAGTGTTTGCTGGCATGCATGTGTGCACAGATTTGAATGTCCATGCCTGTGTGACTATGTGTATTTACAGTCACTGTCACAGTATCATGAAAATTTTATTGAGTGGCATTATGTTGTATGGTCCAAGTCTTGAAAATCTGGTTGCATAACAGCCAGTGCTGGAAGTAGCTGGTCATCAATATCTTGTTTTAAATGACGTAAGATAATTACTCCTAACTGTGTGTATTAAATGTCTGTGTGAGTATATATGCCTGCCCTTGTGAGCAAAAGAAAAATTTCTGTCTTAGGTATCCTCGACAGACAATAAAGTCTAATTTGATTTGATTTGATTTTATGTGGTGTTAATTAACTGATACGGTTTCCACTTTCAGAGGATAGTTATGGAGCAGTTTATTGGAGGACCAGTTGTTGGTATAACTTTTTTGTTCCAGGGCATGACTCGCCTCTTCCTGACTAAAATACCTTTTTTTCGTGAGGTTATTGTGTCATCCTTTACATGTGACCACTGTGGATTTCGTAATGCAGAACTGCAGTCTGGGGGTCGTATTCAAGATAAAGGTGTCCAATACTCAGCTATCATAAAAACTCCTCAGGTATGCATTAATCCTCTCCTTTGAAACTATGGCTCTTGTTCATTTCCCAAGGAATGTAGACCATCAAACGCTTTATCAGAAATATACCATATACAAGACAGATGTGGCTAAATTTAGTTGCCAAAAATAATGTTTGATAAGTTTTTGGGTGGGTACATAAAACTCAGCATTGCGCAAACAGCACAGTATTAGTGATCTCTTTCATTGACTGTTCTTTTGAAGTACATTTTAATGACACATTGTTGTTGTTATAATGTGTGCTGTTCTTGTACAGTGCTTTGACTCCATCTTGATGGTGGGGAAAGATGCTATAGAAATTATTAATATTAGATGGTATTATAAGATTTTTAAAGAATTTTGAAACACTAGTATTCTTGTAGATAGCACACCAAAAATTGCACTTGAGAAAATTTAAACATATCAGTGACAGTCACATGCGCATACATCAATAATGATACATAACAGAACAAATTTGATACTTGTTAGAGTTTTGTTTGAGTCTACAGGGGAAAAAAATAGTTTGTCTTTAAAATTTGTATAATATATACTAAAGAATGTATTATTTGTTTTCAGGATTTGAATCGTCAAGTCGTTCAGACAGAATTTGCAACAATCCGCATTCCATGTCTAGACTTTGAAGCTCCTTCAAAAAAGGGTTGTATGTAGTACTTTCTTTAGAAATTTATTAAATTTATTTTTCTTCACAAGGTTTAGGAGGGGGGGGGGGCATTGGTGTTTTACGCCGTGCCAGCAACTAAGGCTATATTACGGCAAGCAGCCAGCCCTGTAAACAGATGCCACATGCAGAGAAAGAACAGCGTGCCCGAGATGAGAAACGAACTCTGGGCAGCAAACCTTTACTGTATTGGTGACAGGCGCTAACCGTTGCGCCACTGGGCCACTCACAAGGTTTAGGAATTTGCTTTTATAAACAGAGGCTATAATGGGTGTGCACATGCTGGAAAATAATTGAGGTGTAGGTTTGCTTACAATTTATGCAACAGTTTCTTTTAGGCATTGTGAGCTTCATTTCTTTTGATGATGGTCTAGTTCTTGATCGGACGTAAACCTTAAAGAAAAGAACTTCTGTTGCAGCACTGACAACTGTAGAAGGTATCATTTCTAGAGCTGTTGAAGACCTGGAGCAGGGGCAGCAACTTCGTCAGGTACAAAATACTCTGAATATTTTGGTCCACTATAGATAACTTTTAGTACACGTTGAACTTTAAGAAACTGTTTTCAGCAAAGGTAATTTATTGTTAACAGTAGGAACTGGATTTTTTAAGGAAGTCTTTATTGTAACAAATTGTTGACCATATTTTTAACTCATTGAAGATGTCTCGGCTAGAGGGCAGTTTGACCCACTGGGACATATGATTTTTCCCTTTTCCAAAAAATTATTAAAAAATAACTAAATTGCCCCAGAGGGCAATTAGTAGCAGCTTACAGCACAACAACAATCAACCATACCATCACACATTCATACCTGCCAAAATAGACAGACCCACATACAGTCACAATTAAGATCCTCATACAGTCACAATACAGGAGCCAGCAAAGAAGTTAAAACACAGCGCAGACAGCTTGTACTGGATGCAAGAACGGATGGTTAGCCATTGCAGGAAATGAGGAGAGGTGTGACGTGGTTCCATTTCTTGCTCTAAGCACCAGACGTTCAGCAGAATTCTGTACTTTCTGGAGCTTATAAAGAACGTATGCAGGACAGCTGGCAAGCAAGGAGTTCAATAATCAAGCTGAGAAAGAACAAACACACAGACAAGAGTGTTGGTATTGCACACAGAGTGAATATCACAGATGGCGCTAATCTTACATAGCTCATAATAGGCAGACAGACATCTATAACTTGTCTATCATAAATTAGACTGACAGACAGCTGTAACTTGTCTATCATAAATTAGACTGACAGACAGCTGTAACTTGTCTATCATAATACACTGACAGCTGTAGCTTGTTAAGCAAGAGTCATGTCTGCAGTGACAATGAATCCCAGATTGCTGGCGGAGGACACGAACATGATGTTGGTTTTGCCCACCTTACTGTGATTTGGCGGACAAGTGAAGATGGATTTCTTCTTCTCGACAACAGCAGGGCTTTCGTTTTATCATCATTAAGGTTTTATCATCATTAAGTTTACGTTTGGTTGTTACCATCCAGTCCTTGACATTGTTGATAGTCTTCTATGGTGCTAGTAGCAGAGTGAGACTTAGCTGGTGGAATGGAGCAGTGTAGTTGCATGTCATCGGCAAATGCATGATGAGAAACCTTGTGAGACTGGATGCAAGATCAAAGTGGTTTCATATATAGAATGAACAGAACTGAGCCAAGTACTGAGCCTTGATTGACACACCACAGGAAAGTGGAGCAGGGCGAGATCTTTGACCAACAACAAACACAGTCTGCTCCTGTCTGTGAGATAGGAGTTGAACCCCACTAGTGCAGGTCCAGGAATCCCCTACAGGGTGTACAGTCTATGAAGGAGCAGAGAGTGGTCGATGATGTCAAACGCAGCAGACAGGTCCAGTAGAGTTAAGTCAGAAACATCACCACTGTCAAGGGCAGATAATATGCTGGTGGTCACTTTAGAGTAGTTTTGATACTATGATGTTGCGTCATTTGGTGCCCTTTTCCACAGTGAAGAAACTTGACCATTAAGGTATGAAAGAAGATTAGCAGGAGGATAGTAGCAAGAAGTATTGGTCAAACAATTTTCATAAAACTAAATGATCATGGCAAAAATTGCAGAGGTCTAGGCCTCCTTAAGCTGGTAAGGTGAAGGAACATCACTGTGAATTTCCAACCAGGATTTATGCATTGATCACTTATATAGAACAGAGATGGCCGATATCTGTGAAAGAGTATGTGAAGTACATGATTTTTGTTTATTTTCTTAACATGTGTTGTCCATCAATACCCTAGATTGAATCTCCTGAGATGGCCAGCAAGATTGCTGAATTCCTAATAAAGATGAGAGGCCTTCTGGCTCTTTCTGAACCGTTTGAACTGGTGAGTGCAGAGTGTTCAAGCAGTACCTTGGTCTAGGGTTAGTGTCAGTACCATAGTCTTGTCTGTGACAAAGGAATGGGGAAGTGAGTAGTGATGTTGAACAGTGTCAAGTGGCTTTGCAGGTTATGGCCACAGCTTGAAATCTTGTGTCTGTACTTAATAGTCCATGCAGTTTTCCGTAAATTGTGCCGAAGTTGTGAAATCTTTTATCATATGTTGGAAATCTTAAATCTTTATAAGGCTTAAAACGTATCTTTATTGTGGTCTTCTGTACGATTTTCTGTTTTTGGATTAGAAATTTGTAGCTGTGGGTGAATAAGTATCCAGGAGGTAAAGAGGATGTCAAGCTTGTATGTGTGTGTGAGGGGGAAAGGATGTGAATGATTGACTGTGATTGTAAAATTTTTTGACTCTTTGAATTGTGTGTGTTGAACTTATATGGTTATTGCCACATGTGGATGCTTGTGTTTCAGGTGATTGATGATCCATCAGGGAACAGCTTTTTGGAAAATCCATATCCTTTTATAAGATTAGTTCAATCCTTTCATAGGATTAGTGTAATAGTCCCATGTTATGCTCCATGCTTTCATAATATTTAATTGTTTCATGTTAAACCTACTTCTATAAAATATTGTAACAGAATCATGTCAAGCCTGCTTTTTATAATTCATGGTATTGAAGTAATTTGTATATTTTGTCGGTGAGTTTATTTTTAACTAATCTTGTTAAAGAATACAGTGTTACAGTGATGATTGAATTTTATGGTTGAGGATCTTCTACTGATTTCGTCATCCATTTTCACTTAGATTTATTATAGAATGTTAACTTGTCAGCACTTCAACTGTTCTCTTTAACTGTGGTACTCACGCACCCAAACGTGACCCAGACATGAAGATCACTCACTACACTAGGACACGACAGCAGGATGTTGACCTATGTATTGTCAGTGAGGTTAGTTGTGTCTTGCTATTGGTGACTTACTATTGTTACTGTTGCATGTTTTTAGCTTTTAATTCTCTCATCTCAGAACTCCCCTTTAAGTATACCAGTAATACCAGTATGTTCAGGTGCAAAACCATGGTTAAACATTTACATGTGTGTGTGAGAGAGGTTGTGGGGTTGGGAAAGAGAACAAACACATTCATGCATTTGCTAGTTCTTATTTAAGTTTACATATGCTCCCATTCCCATTAATTCACAAGCTGTGTCTGTTGTATAAAAAAAAAATGTTGAGAAAAAACAAGATTGTTTTTGTTAGGAGAGTGACATAAAGGAAGATGAGGTGATAGGTGTGAAGGATGGCGACTTCAACACTCAGAATGAAGTGCTGCACTTCAATGTCAACTGTCCCTCTTGCAATGCACCCTGTCCCACCAACATGAAACTTGTCAGTATCCTTTCTGTGCTTACTGCATCGTCATTATCAACATCAACATCATCATTACCATCATCACTGATGCTACCTATAGGGATTGCTACTCCTCTCTTGAAGTACTACTAGTCAGAGCCTTTTTATGTTACAGACTAGTTTATAATTATTGGCATAACCATTTTTGGAGGCATGACACTTAGGGGTCTTTTCATTCAATTTTTTTTATGCTGCAAATTATTTCAGTGGTCATGGAAATCTTCTCTTGCCAACAAAGTCGTTTTCCTGAGAGTTAATAGGAAAATAGATTTTTTTTAAAAATTCAGATTTAATCAATCTTTTTAATATGATGGATTCTTTTAATTTGTATTTCAAGTCTTTGTTCTTGGGAGAACAACTCTCTGACATAATGTTACAATGTACCAGTTGTCAAATTAAGAGACAAGGGAGTAAAATTTCTGTATTGTGGATTATTAAAGTTGTAAAATTTGTGTACCTGTATGTGAACTTGTGATACATCTTTGTGCACAACTGCATGAAGGATGGCACAGATTGTATTATTCAGTGATCAGAAAAACTACATCATCTTGTCAACAGCTTCAATGCCTGACATACACATCTGTGTTTGTGTTGCACATGATATGATCTCTTCTGATGACAGCTGGAATAAGCGTGAATGAATATAAGAGATGATATACCTTCGTGCCGATGTCATTGATATGCTAGCAGGTGTGGGTGGGAGAGGATTAGATTGAAGGAGATTTGACTTTCTTGACCTGCAACAAGATATTCCATACTTTAAAGAGGTTGTCATCATGGCAACTTGTTGTGATGCTTGTGGCCACCGTGACAACGAAGTCAAGAGTGGGGGTGGCATTGAACCTAAAGGTCGCCGCATAACTCTAGTGATAGAGAAAAGTGAAGACATGACTCGAGATGTGTTAAAGGTACAAATTAACTCTGTTGTCTTTTGGCTTTACCGTTAAGGAGCCAACTATTTGTGGGTACAGAGTGAAAACATGAACTGTGACTGCTTCCTTACTTCCACTCATCTTTAATCGATAACATCTTGTGTAATAGCCTATATTGCCTTCCATGCATGCATGTTTAATTAATAATAGTCTTCTGTAATATCCTATAGTTACTTCCATGAAATGTTCACTTTTTTACTTGTTTGTGTACTCTATTTTGTTGTTTAAGGAGAGGCTGAGAAGTTTGCAGCTTTAACAACTAGTATAAGTTCTCTTTGCAGCAGTTGACATGACCCTGACAATACAACAATGGCAACATAATAATATTAATAAGAAATCTGGCAGTAAAGCTGCATTTATAAATGT
This sequence comes from Pomacea canaliculata, assembly GCF_003073045.1. Classification (NCBI taxonomy): domain Eukaryota; kingdom Metazoa; phylum Mollusca; class Gastropoda; order Architaenioglossa; family Ampullariidae; genus Pomacea; species Pomacea canaliculata. The sequence continues at coordinate 20,297,252 of NC_037596.1, read as the reverse complement.
TGTACTCAGTGTTGTACTCCTTCAACAATTTAATAAACTGCTGCAATGATAATTTTCCGTTTGTTTTCTGAACTTGACATTGTCTTGAGAGTGAGATATTGAACTGCACATCATGAGATCATTTTCTTTACCTTGGCATTATCCTCAGAGTGAGACATGTGCCATCCAGATCCCAGAGCTGGACTTTGAGATGGACTTTGGGACATTGGGAGGCAAGTTCACCACAGTAGAAGGTCTCCTGCAAGACTTCAAAGCTCAGGTTTGTGCCTCACAAAGACTTTGAACCTCTAGTGACTGCATGATAACCCTAACCCGGACATAGATGTTTCTGTAAATGCCTTCTTTTATCTTGCGCAATTGTTTTTGCGCAGTAATCTTAAGTCCTTTTCACATGACTGCGAGAAACATTTGGAAATATTAGCTTGGTCATTAGGAAATGTTTGCCATAATTAGTTATCCTGTTGTGTTGTTTGACCTTGCTATAACAAGAAAAGTTCTGTTTGCATCTTCAGGTTTTTATTATCATAATCTGTTGACAGCTTCAGGTTTTAGTTATAGTAATCTGTTGGCAGCTTCAGGTTCTATTATCGTAATCTGTTGGCAGCTGGGTGGAGAAAACCCTTTTGTTGGTGGTGACAGTTCACAGTCCTCCACTGTTGAGAAACTACATCACTTCTGTGAACAGCTGGATCAGGTCAGTTGTGTGTCAGCTGTGTCTACGGTTTTGTGTGTGTCTGTGTGTGTGTGTGTGATGCCCTTTGAAACAAAATGACAGTAAACCACTTCTCCTCAATGGTAATAATATGTTGTATATAGTATTTTTCTGTTGAGACACTGCTTCATTCTCAGACAGAAATGGGTTTTTCTTGGATAAACAATAATTCAGAAAAATCAGACATGAAATATGGTGATGTGGTGGTCCAGGTACAGGTCATTCAATTAGAAGAATTAACAGGAGCAGACCCAGAAATGGGCTTTTACATACAGCTTATAGTTAGGCAAACTACATAAACATGTATCCACATGCTGAAGTGTTCTTAGAGTTCAGCAACTGCCACCCCTCTGCTGCCCGTGCGGTCATGAAGCCCCATGCACATCGCACACTGGTTTGGGGACTGGGTGGAGGTTTAAATTGCGGCCATAAACAGGATATGGTACATGGAAAGAAACAACATGCTTGTGGAGCAACATAATGCGACTACTTCAATGCACACACCTTTCCATATTTTTAAAAACTAAACTCAAAGTACATGGCCACTGACAGAAAGGGCACAGGAGACACATTCGTGCATGGCCACTTCCATCTGGCCTCTCTACTCTTACTAATCTATGCAACAAATGTTTGGGCTTTTTTGTTTTTTTCCTCGCTCATACATAGGTATCCATGTGTCATATCTAATAGTGTCTACTTTTTATTTAACAATAATGGCTGCTGACCTACGTATATCACATGACTAATATGTATAGAAGAAATGTAGGTTCTGAACTCGGTGGTCATGTTGGCTTAGGGCTATGGTAGAATTGGCTGTGGCCAAATGGACAGACCGGTGGATGAATCTACTCCAGGTCACGGGGCAAGTCGATTCATACATGGTCGAATTAGTAAGTGCATCTCGTCAGGTGGTTTCGCAACCAGTGCAGACTGGTTCCAGATACTGTCATGGCATCAGAGGGAATCAGAGTATAGTCAGCAACAGGAAATGGTTCAGTGAGATTAAACAGAATCAAGACAGATCTCTACGATCAAGAGTCACAAGATTTCATTTCAATTATTGTATAAGATTGTTAATAGATAAGTTAATAATTAATATTGTTAATGGATAAGAAAGACAGTTTTATGTTTTGCTGGAGAAAGAATTTGTTATAATGTCTAAATCTAATTTGTTCACCTTTTTTTTATTTGTGCAGATTATTAGTGGGAAATGGAAAGGAGTGCACTTTATTCTGGATGATCCAGCAGGAAATAGCTATGTACAGGTGAGCTATAAAATGCAACTATTATTACGCTAGAGCAAGTATAGCCAGATTTACAGTATGCCACATGCTAGCAACATACAGCTAAGTAGACATTAAGGGTTAGGGTTAGGACACCTTATTTTGACAAAGTCATCACCACCAGTGCAGCTTGATCAAGTGTATTGTAGCATAATGAATTGTGATAAGGCGTTCTCATGCTGCCATCAGGTTTCTGTGGCCAAATTGCATGAGTGAGAACTCGTATGTGATCAAGATATGTCTTTGTAAAGTTTGCTGATTACAGAAGACAGCTAAATCCCTCCCTCATTGCTCCCAGTGACTTGGAATCAATATGGGTGAATCGATGCAGTTCAGCTGTATTTATGAAAACATTTGTGCTTGTGGGTCAAGGCAGAGGTTGTGAAATCAGGGTGTGAAAAAAAAGTAGTGAAGAGGCTAGCTTTTTATGCTGTGCAGTACCGGTATAGAATATACATTTCTTATTGCTCAGTACAGATTTCTTTTTTTTTCGTCATCCTGGACTTGTTAGTAATGACAGTTTCCTTGTTGCGTATGACAGTATCAACACGGGATAGAAGAAACAAGAGCCTAGTCATGTGTGACCAACCATTGTTAATGTCTTGACAAATGACTATTTTCCCACCACTTACGTGATGTAACTGCTGTGACGTGAAAAGAATGAGTTCCTTGAAATCCCCATATTACTGTCCATATACATATATTACATATACAGTCTCACACACATGTACACCCATGAACTTTCACTCTCTCCTGCTGTCATTCTGCAAGCAGATTTGTGACAAAAGGATTGTTTCATATCATGTTAGGATGATCGATAGGGTAGCATGTCAGGATACGGCAGCATCATGACAGGATGATAGGGTAACTTATGGGATAGGATGATAGGGTAACATCGTGACAGGATAATAGGGTGACATATCATGATAGGATGACAGGGTAGTCAAAAGCTTTTGCTGTTGATGTCTCAGCCAGAAAGTCTGTGGCAGTCATAATGTAAACATTCCTAAAACTGTTCTTGGACACAACCCCACAGTTTCTTAACATTTTGTTTATTGTACTTACAAACCATTCGACCATCATACGAGAGTCAAACTGTTCACAGGTTGAATTCACCTGTATGGTGGCCATTGTGCTTGAGTCATGCAAAGTCTTATTTTTCTTTTCAGAGCTTTGCTGCACCAGATCTCGACCCTCAGTTGACAGTCGAAGACTATGAGCGCAGCTTCGAACAGAATGAATTTCTTGGTTTGAATGATATGAAGACAGAGAACTATGAGCAGAGCTGACCTTTCACTCATTGTGGCCTCAGATAACAAATGTACTACAGAATAATGACACAAATCCACACAACCTAGATGTGTGCCAACGGTGTTAGTGCCCAACTCACAGCAACAGCTCTATCTTGGTGTTTTCCTTGGTGCAGATTCTCAGACATGCACCAAGCTTAACAAAGTTCCCTTTCCAGTGATCTGTGTAAGGTACTACATGTGCTTACAATCCTACTTTAGAAATCATTATCTGGCTGTGTTTTGTACTGCAGAATCCAATGCCACTGTCATTTTGAGAGGAAAATAAAAGTTTTGTTTACTAACTAGTGTGTGAAGACTTATTTGATTATTGCAAGTGAAAGTGCAAGGGAAACACGAGAGGAAGGATGAAAGCCCGGTAGTGAAGTCAAAATATTTGCTTGTCGCCAGTGCAATGAGAGGCTCTGGGTTCAGATCTCGTCCCGGGACACTGTGTGTGTGGGGGGGGGAGGGACACCTGTTTGCAGGACTAGGCGGCAGGCGTTTTGTCTGATTACTCTGGTTCTCCTCTCTCTTTTCTCTGTACTGTGAAATCACCTCGAGGTGGAAGCACTTTTCTACTTGTTCAACCAACCAACAAGGTTATCTCTCCCTGATGTGGAACTGTGAAACAGCGGCTATTTCTCTCAGATGTGTCAGTCGTATTTTACACGTCCGTGGTCGAACTGAGTAACAACGGTTCTCGGGTGTGGAAAGGGATCTGAGAAACAATGGTTATTCCACTCTTTGTGTGGGGTTCAAAGTTTACCGTCAACAGATGTGTGGGACTGAAGAAGGCCATCTTTGATCCTGTGGAAGTTGGACATCTCCCTGACACTGCAATGAGTTCATAGATGCCCGACAGAGTGGAAGAATTCCTGGTTTCAATTTGTTTACTCAAACGCTGCAGACTTTAGCCGGAAACATTAATCCTGAGATCTTTCTCAGAAAACATCTGCAGCCGCCACGACATCGTCAGGCAGGCACTTGAGGCCTTCCGGTGACCTCAGCGAGTCCCTCTACCACCGAGCTGTGCAGGAACTGGCCTGGAGAGAAACACTGGCTGGCCTCCAGTTTGTTCACAGATCAGTGGAAGATAGTGACCTCAGCCAGGGTCAACAGCTTAAATAGCCTGTCAGGCTGGAATCCTGCTGAGAGGCGCCTCAGACTCCGCCATCTTCACTGCTGGCCGAGAAGGAAGCTGCGCTTGTTGAGCGACTTTTGTTCATCTCCACACAGCTGTCTTCCTTCACTCGCATCAGAATTAGTTATGGTGAGTATTTCTAGCATAATTATGTTTGATTTACGTAGTGCTGAATAATCAATTTTAATTTTTGTTTATTTTGCTTTATTTACATTTAGTCACGGCTCGGGGGGCGGGGGGTATCGACAATATTTTGTTTTCTGCTTTGCTAACGAGTCCCCCTACCCCCCTCTCTCTCTCCGTCTTTTGTTCACTGTGTGTTGGCGCAATGGCAAACGCTGTTCATTCAGACAGAAGCGGTTCAGATCTCACATCTACTACCTTTTAATCTCTAAAAGTAGAAGTGTTTGTCGTGTTTGGTGTGGGAAGCATTTGGAGCTGATTGAGCGGTGAGCACCGTGTGGGTGAGTGACTTGTTGTCTTGAGTGAGCAGATAACCGCCGTTCGTCCCACACCTGAACAAGTATTTCAATGCAGAGCGAGAAAGAGAGAGAGTGGTACACAGTGTTGGGGAGTTGAGTGAGTGTGAGCGCTGCTCACTTTGTGTAGTTGAGTGAGTGTGAGCGCTGCTCACTTTGCAGGGATGGATGGGTGAGAAGGTCTCACACTGAGTACCATCTTGAGAGACCACGTGACAAGCTCGCAGCTTGACTGTTGGTTGTCTGAACCTGGTGATCTGATAAGAGACACGTTTGAAGTGTGAGGCTCGAATGTTGTGACAGATTTGATGAAGATGTTTCAAGTGCCCAACATGAACGGAAAACAGGCCTGACATTTCACCAAAGGCGTCGACTTGAGATGCTGTGATATGGTCGCCACATGTAGTGTTTGTTATCTTCGTTGTAACACTCACTCCAAATAAAACAAGAAATGAAAGGGTAGTGTAGAAAAAGCGGATCTCATTAAAAAAAAATGTCGGAGAAAGGGTCAGTCTTTCAAATGTATTATCCGTACCTGTTTTTCCCAAAACCAACAGTAATGTAGGGAACCATCCTGGTGGGTCACCAGCCACCCCTTGTGGTGATAGGACAGTAGTACCGCGGTGCACGCGGGTCTGGATTGAAGTGGCAGGGTAGTCTCACATTGTCCTATAAGCATCCACGAGGGAAGCTGACGCACACAGCCACCCAATGTTCTGTTGAGATGTTGGTCATTGTATGTACTGATCTCTGTGTTCATCTCTTGTTTTCTATGAGAGTTAGGGTTAGAAAAGCATCTTCAGCACCAGCGGGACTTCTGTCACAACTTTATTGACTTTAAAAAAGACATTTGACAGAGTCTGGCACGAGGAGCTATGGCAGGTGATGCGAAAATTTAACATCGAAGAAGACCTCGTTCAAGTCGCCGAAGCGCTGTGCAATTCCTCGAGTACAGTTCTGCTGAACAACCAAATATAAGTTTACTGTAGAACCACAGCAGGCGTAAGTCACGGATGTTCCTATCGCCGGTGCTATTTAATATATTCTTGGAGAACATCATGCGCGAAACTGGCCATGACCATCATACTCCATCTCAACTGGTGGAAGAGCGATCTGCAACCTGCGCTTTGCAGACGACAGAGACCTGTTAGCAGGCAGTGACACAGACCTGCAAGACCTCACCCACAGACTGACAGACAGTTCACATGTACATGGAATGGAGACCAGCACTGAAAAAAGCAAAGTGATGGTCAATGGCAGTGACAAAGCACAGATCTCTGTGAACGGGGGACAGGCTCCAAGAGCTTCAAATTCTTGGGAGCCACCCTCTCCAAGGACGGCAGCTCCACGCGAGATATTCACATCAGGATGGCAACAACAACAGTGACAATGGCTAGACTGGATAGGATCTGGCATAGCCATCAGATAAGGGTTACTACACGTACAAGCTGTACAAAGCCTGGTAGTGTCCGTCTTACTGACTTACTAGACAGGTCGTCCTGTACAGGACTGCTGACTGTCGCCCACAGTAGACAAGATGGCGGCCTGTCAGCTGCCGCGTCTACACGTGATCCCCCCAACCACCGGTGGAGGTCAGACAGACTGATCTCTATGTTGACCACTTGTAGTGATCTCTTCATTGATTTCTGTGTTAGCCTCAGACGTTGTTATCGTTGCAGTCTTTGGTGAAGTACAGAAGGTTGCTGTTGGCGCTGCTTTTGGCAGCAGTAGCTGTTGTTGCTGTCCGAACACAGACCATGAGCAGGTATGTAACATCAGCAGCAATAAGACACAACTGTCATTATTACACACACAGGTTTTATACTGAAAGTTTTATTTATGTAGGTAGGTTGTATGTATAGATGGTTGTTTGAACATTTAGAGTAAACAACGACTACAGAATCTCACGTGCTATTTGAAAATGCTGGTTCTCTTTAAGACCATAATATGACACGAACACTGAAGGATGTTACAACATGAGCATTACAGTAATACAGCGCTCAAGCAACATGTTACAACACGTTTAACAACATCTGGATGTTGACTTCCCATCATGCCCCTGGTCAGTCGTCACGACCATGCGTAGGACACGTATCTGTTTGTTGCATGGCGACTGTACTTCAACCACACCCTAACCCTTCTCGAGGAAAACAATGAAGTCAGGGGAGACTATTTGAGGATAACCTTTGGAGTTCTAAGTGACTGCTTAATTCTGTGTTTGTCTTCTGTCTGGCTAGTTGTGAGCCGCCAGCTGGACGTTGACTCTGTGCCGTCTTGCTTGCTGTATGTCTTTTGTTGTTGTTGTTGTTGTTGTTGTTGTTGTTGTTGTTGTTGTTGTTGTTGTTGTTGTTAAACTATTTTAATCAGCTTTTTCCCTTTAGCACTTATTCACTTGATATCCGGTCAGTTTGAGCAACAGAAGAGCTCAGGGAGCACAATTGTTAGACGACGGGTATCGCGTGGCGCTGGTGACGTAGTGTGGATTGTGTGACGTATCAGCTTCTTGTCCGGCTGACACTCGCACAAACTCCTGAATGCAGGCCTGACAAGAGGGGGGGACAGGGGGGTCTGGTGTACCCGGGCCCGCGGCTGTCAAGGGGGCCCGGCCTTGGTCAGTGGATTTTTTTTTCTTCTTCTCCTTTTTTTTTCTTTTAAAGAAGGTCTAAGGACAGAACACCCAAGCATTACACATGCAGAAGTTGAGTTTGAGTGTAGATATTGAGATTTGAATTGTAAACATACATTATATACTGGGAAAATAATTTACGATTACAAGTACAAGGGGCCCGGAGAGGTCTGCCCCGGGGCCCGGGCTGGCTCTCGGCGGCCCTGCCTGAATGTCACACACGAGTTGTCTCTCGATGGTGGAGCTTTCTACTCTCTTACTTTCTCATCTTTGCTGCAGGCTCGCTGTTCGGCTTCTGATTCACATGTCCTCTCTACGTCCTTTTCTCTACATTTATCCGCCATTTCTGGTCTGCAGCCTAGTCATCTGCACTTCAGGACGTTTGTTGTATAAAATTTAACCATGTATTTCTTATGTAAATGTAGTTTATAATATTTAATACATAAATACAGTGACTAGTTCATCCAGTCATGCTTGTGATGTACATTTTCCCATGATGTGACTGATCACAGCTCATCTCAGTCTACTCAAGCCTGCCTCAACCCACGAAGCAGTTCGCCGACTACAGGACAACCTCGAAATAATGACACGTCCCAACCTGGGAGCACATCCGGTATGTCAGAGGTCACTTCATCTAGTGACCTTTTGCCACACTACTTGCATAATGTTCATCCGCACTGACAAACACGTCAAGCACACACGCCATTGAGGTAGTGGACCACCTAACGGTCATTGATTATGTTGTTGATCATAGAAACAGCGAGAAGTAAGTTGTGAAGAGAGAGAATAGAGAAACAAGCAGTTAGAGCGAGAAATCAGTAGTGAAGAGAAACAGACAGAAATAAGAAGTGTCAAGAGGAAGAAGCTGGGAACAGCTAGAAATAACTCGTGCACCATGAAAGAAAAAACCAGCAACTATAAACATGACAAGAACACAACACTTAGAAATAATTATAATAGTGTAGAGAGACAGAGCCAGCAGCATGCTACATTGACACACGTGTCGTGTAGAGAGACAGAGAGAGTATGGCGATAGCTAGACATGCCTAGCACACAGGCTGTTAGAAATTACTATACATGTAGTACTATAGCACGCAACAACTACACATACCCACAATCCACAGACCGCTAGAGGGCGCTATAAACAAACCGTTATACAGATATACCCTCTACACGGAGGGTGCTAGAATCAACTTGTGTAGCAACATCCGGGTCTTCCACGTTCCTGTAACACATGATTCTTCATTTCCAGAATGTCCAGGAATGGACGACACATTGTTTGGCTATGACAGCTTGAAGGGGAACCCCCTGGGGTCGGGCTTTGACCCCGGCTTCACCCTCCCCATATTCTCTGCCGACTGCAGCTCTTGTCACGTGCCGTCAGCCTGTCGCGTGCCACGGGGCGTGGTTGTGTCACCGGATGTGTCATGTGTCACGTCGTTCCAGTCAGAGGTGGTGGAGACGCCGTACCACCTGACCAAGCTGCTGACTCTCACGGCACGACTCACTGGCGGAGGCTGGGGTCCTCCCTTCTCGGCTAACGACGACTTCCGGCAACTGTCGGCAGACCTGGGTCACAACGTCTTGGTCGTGTCCACGGCGGCTTGTAGAACGCACCGTGCCAAACTGCAGTCTATGGGGTCACCGCCCTTTGACCCTCACTTCATCAAGTGGATCAGGAGGTTGAACGCCAGCAACAGCGACGACGTCTTCAACGACTTCCTCTCCACCTACGGCACTCACTTCGTGTCAGGGGTCACTTTTGGGGCTTCGACGTCGTTTGTGTACAAACTGGACGCCGCCTCCTACAAGCGGCTGATCCCAAGCGAAAGTGACCTAGCCACCGCGTGCAGCATCATGTCTTCTCTCAACACCGGCCACAAACCTCAGGGCGTCAAGTCAGATGAGTCTCCCTGCCGACACGCAGTCAGTGTACCTGTCATAAAGGGAGTTCCTTTAAGCGGAAGCAGAGAAAGCTGGCTGGCGGAGATTGGGAAGAATCCAGTGCCCTTGACCTATGACCTAACCTCTGTGGAGGCCCTCTTCTCAGACGTCTTCATGGGTCACGCGCAGACTCTGGGGGACGACGCTATTGATTACGTGAGACTGAGAGATGGCATCGCACGTGCTAAAGCCAGATACAGCAAGATTTTGATAGAGAGGAGGGTAGAGAGCAAGAGTGACTTCCCTTCGCCTGGACTGACCTTAAACCTTACCCAACTTTCCCCTTTGTCAAAGTCAAAGTTCAATGGTCCTGCTGCCACGTGCGCCGCCCAGTGCCACCTCGTGACCGGATGCGTGGCCGTCAGCACTTGCCAGTCGTGCACCGAGAGTGACGTCAATTATCTCGCCTGTTACATGTTCCACGCTGACGTGTCCACCACGGCTGTGCAGGACGACAACTGGCTGACGACGATCGTGACGAGCAAACTGCGAGCCCCGTTCATCGTCTTCAATACAATGTCTACCGACTCGTCGCTTTCTGCTATCCTTCGCTCCTCTGTTACCACCGCTCGGGCCTGCTACACCCTGTGCCTGGCCAACGACTTTTGTGCAGCCTTCACCTTTTCTCAGGGTGGCCCCTCAGGTGAGCGCTGCACCCTCCACTCAGACATGCTGCAGTCCCTGAAGAGATACCCGGGGACTAATATGCACATCCTGCCCTCCACAGCAAGAAGTCTCTTAAGAAAAGGCGCAAGGGAAGGATATCACCTGTCCTCCATGCCATCCGACTGGGCCATTTTGAGCTGTGACAGCAACGATGATTGTCAGGAGTTCAACACCGAGTGCTTTATGGGAAGGTGTGTCTGTAAGCCAGAGTTCTTCTTCTCACCTGCCGACCGCACCTGTCACAGTGGTGAGTACCCAGTTCTCTAAACATCAGATTGTCCTTGGGCACACGTAGAGGTTCCTGGTGTCCTGTGAGTTCTTTGTTAGTACCTGCTAAGAGGTTTATGTCGTCTGCTAAGTGTAGGTGGCAAATCGGCCCTCCACCGATGGAAATGGAAGTGTGATGGTGATGAAGGGTTCACGCATGATGTTCTTTGAACAACGCAGGTGATGTACGCCTACCTTAGTGTGAACGTGAACTCCTATTTGGTTATCAGCTCCTTGAACTAATAATCTTATTAGACTACTATATTGAGCTTATTATATTATTGAGATATTATGCCTATTATCTAATTATTGTTCTGTATTCTTCCATCTTGAATTTTCTCACCACATACCATAGCCTCTCGTGCCAGACTCTGGCGGATTCCTTTTAAAGTCTATGAAGTTGTAAGATGATTGGTCAGTGACATGGAGCAACACTAACAAGATTTTCAAAATGCGAATAACTTGTTATTCCTGTAACTGGTCGGTTCTTACAGTATTCTACCAGTTGTTGAAGTATCATTTTTTAGCCTACTTGCCATTATAACTTCTTCGTTAATCAGATGGAAACACAAGTTTGTTATTACATCTTGTCAGGTATTCCTCTAGAAACAAAACATTTCATTGTAGTGTTGTGCACACGAGGTCGACAAGTTTTATTATCATTGACGACTTTGCAGCTTGCAGCATGTCCGACCTTCTAGACACCTTCATGGAGTACCCGGACAGCGGCATCCAGGGACGAAACCTGACCTCAGCCAACGGAATTTCTCTGCAGGAGTGCGTTGACCTTTGCATCAAGACCAATGGCTGTCTTTCCTTTGATTTCAGAGGTTTGTTGGCAGTTATTGTCGTCATTGTCGTCAGTTATTGTCGTTATTGTCGGCAGTTATTGTCGTCATTGTCGGCAGTTATTGTCGTCATTGTCGGCAGTTATTGTCGTCATTGTCGGCAGTTATTGTCGTCATTGTCGGCAGTTATTGTCGTCATTGTCGGCAGTTATTGTCGGCAGTATGGTGCCGCCTTCACTCTCTCACTCTCTCTAGCCGTTTGAGACATCTTGAACTAATGCACGTGTCTTCATTGTTGTCTGTGCCTTCCTCTTTACTGACAGCGTGTTTGTCTAATGACTTCTGATTCTCGTTTATTAATGTTCATTATTATTTATCTCTGTACGAGAAGGTGGGATCCTGACAAAGATGTCATCCCTGCGTAAGTTACCTGGATTGTACCCCACGCATAAACACGCAATATATATATAGATATAGATAGAGAGAGAGACTACAAATCTCACATCTGATCGTTGACCAGACAAAGGAGGGCGCTGTCAGACACATGACGTCACTGCAGGTCAGGTGCCACAACTCTGGTATTCTCAGACCAGCAGGGGTTGGACTCACTACCACAGAGCGTGCCAGGAGTCTGTGATGCTCTACCCAGGACAAGCGATGTCGGGTAGGTGTCTGTGCGCATATCAAGTTGTAACCGATGGGCTGCTGCAGGTAGAGTCCAATGTACCCGTAAGACAAGATTGAAGATGTCGTGTCATGTCAGGTTGTACATCAGTGCTGACTCTCACAATGTCTCTGTTGGCAGAAAAGGCTTTATTAGCCCTGTTACTAAGCAGAATGCAAAATGACGAATGTTTGTAACTTTCAGTAACCTAAACACCGCTTCCGCGGAACATATTTATGCCATGGAGGTTAGACTCCTACCTTCACCCCGACCACCACATTGCGGTCAAGACATGGGTGTACTACCTGTACTTCCTGTGACATTTCCCACATAAATGAGCACAAGGCTCCTTTTTATTGGCAGACGAAAGTGAAAACGATTTCTAGAAAAAAATGATTTGATGTAGCCCTGATATCACCCTGATGTCAGTGAAGCTAGTCTTCACGCTCACCCGACATGCACGGAAGTTCTGTTAAAGAGAATTGGTAAAGTTGGGTTCTGCCAGTGTCTTCCGCCCTCCCCCCAACTCGCGAAGCTCCCCCCATCCTTTGTACAATCTACATCTCGACAAGCTGGTAAACATTAGGAAGGGGAAAGCAAAATGCCGAGGGGGTTAAGAAAAATGGAATAGGGGTAGATGGAAATAAGTAGCAGGAAGAAAGGCTAACCAAGACGCCAGACAAGGGCTGATCTTGTAGTAACAAACATTAATTGTTTACTAAATTAAAAACTGTCTCCTCCATTACTGGAGCAGAAGTTATCTTGATTATTACACGACAAGTGTAGATGACAAAACTTCGCTGTTTAAAGATGGCGAAAGTTCATAAGTTGATAAGACGACAAATATTGCTCGATGGGTAGCTAATTAGCAGTTATAAAGTAATGATTGTCTTCATTGCAGCTGAAGTAGTGAAATGCTAAGGACCGTTGGTTGCAGACTGATTTATGTTTGTACAAACTTATTTCTTTTACAAACCGATTTACAAGCTGATGTATCCGTTACCAACTGACGTGTAACGTATTTATTAGTTTCTATTACAAGGCTGCTTTATGAGTTACAAGCTGATGTCTGTTACAAACAGGTTTGTAAGTGATAGCGGATGTGTGGGGCGTGTTTTCAGTAATCATCATACCGTTTCACAGTTTGCTATTTTATTCCCAGATTCCTGCCTTGATATCCAGAAGGGCGGCTCTACTTCCGGACACTATTCTATTTTCACGAGTAGCGGCAGCACGTTAGACGTCTGGTGTGACATGGACTCTGGTGGAGGCGGTTGGCTGGTACCCGAGTCTCTCTCTCTCTCTGTGGATTTGTCTGCCTATCTGTATTCTTTACAAAAAAGTTTGGGAAGGACTTTCACAAATCGACTTACTAATAAGTTATTACTGATCTAAGGGTCCTCTAAAAAATATCATTTCATAAATGAAATCCAGAAACCAGGAAAACGAGGCAAGACCTTAAATCTGTTGTTATCTGTCAAAAAACATTTACTGCAACGACAGAGGAACTGACGGTTATTCGGTCATCGGAGCTAAACTTATGATATACGAATAGCTTATAGTGCATATACTCCTGTTTGAAATGGAGCCACAAACTATCTCTGACCTCCTGATAGTAAAAAACCCACTTCATTCTTCCTCCTAATAGTAAAATGGGTCTTGTTATTTATAGATAGTCTTGTTATTTGTAGATAGGTCTTGTTATTTACAGATAGTCTTGTTATTTATAGATGAGTCTTGTTATTTATAGATGAGTCTTGTTATTTATAGATGAGTCTTGTTATTTATAGATGAGTCTTGTTATTTGTAGATAGGTCTTGTTATTTACAGATGGTCTTATTTATAGATGGCCCCTTGGATGCTGGATTAGGTAAACAAAGTAAAGAGAATCCCTCTAACCTTTAGATGGATAGTGTTTGAGGTGTCTTACGATGTTCTCGCGTTTTCATGTTAAAGTACGAAACATTGCCCCCTCCCCTCGGTAACTGGGCACATGGGTGACAGTTATGACGTACTCTTACCTCCCAATGACGTAACTCACACAGCACCCACGTTAATATAAACCTGTAGAGAAACGTTATGACGTAACTCACACAGCACCCACGTGAATATAAACCTGTAGAGAAACGTTATGACGTAACTCACACAGCACCCACGTTAATATAAACCTGTAGAGAAACGTTATGACGTAACTCACACAACACCCACGTTCACATAATCCTGCAGGAGACGGTTATGGGTGTAGAAGGTTGCTCACACTAACGTCACAGCTGTTTTGTCTCAAAGTACAGGTCAAAGCTGTTTGCAACATTTGACTTTTGACCTTCTACCTCACGGACAGGTGTTCCAGAGACGTCGTGACGGCTCAGTGAACTTCTACAGGGACTGGAGGGAATATGAAAGCGGCTTTGGTGACGTCACTGGGGAGTTCTGGTTGGGTACGTTATCCACCTCGCTACTTCTCTATCTCTGTCTCTCTCTTTCTCGGTGTGTGTGTGTGGCGCGCGTGATGTCTTACTTGAGGTGTGGTATCAGGTCTGTCCAGGGTTCACCAGCTGACCGCATCCAGGCCTCGCCGTTTGCGTGTGGACCTCGGCGATGTGAACGGACATCGTCACTACGCTGAGTACTCGTCATTCAGGGTGGACGGTCCTGAGACAAACTACACACTGACCGTGTCCGGCTACTCGGGTAACGCGGGTACGTGAGTTCATCTGAATCTCAATTTCCATGCGCATGTACCTAACAGCAGAAATAAATTTGACACAACGAGCAAACAAACAATGACCTATGTGACCTTTTTTTTTTCTTCTGCCTGAAGCAGAAAGTTAGGTAATATCTAAGTGCCCACATCCTCTCCATTGCATAAGAACTTCAGATTGTGTTTGAAATTATCTCACTTGGAGAAGAAGGTATAAGTTTGTGTACACACTGAGTGCACCACCTCACAAAGACGAGAAAGCCCTCGTATAAACAGCAGCTACAGCATCCGACAGCATCTGACAGCAGCTACAGACACCAAGTGCTGGTAACGGCCTGTCTTCTCAGATGAAATGCTTGAGTTAATGTTCTTATATTTTCTTCCTTTTTTTTTAATCTTATTATGGTTTTGATTAGGCTTTGTTTATTTTTATTTTTTGAGAGAAGGGAAGGAATCGAGATGCCAGGAAATGCAATCAGGTCCAAAGCCCTGTTTGCGTCTGAGTTTGAACTATTTAACTACAGCATCAGGTCGCAAAGCTGATGTTTTACTTACAGGAGACAACATTTTAATGATTGATTCCACATGGTGCGTGTTTGTGTGCAGGCGACAGCTTGTCTGTTTATAACAACACGAGCTTCTCAACCTCTGACCGGAGGAATGACAAGTCTATACACACCTGTAGTTATGATGGTGCCTGGTGGTCCAGCGGGTGTCTCCTCACCAACCTCAACGGCCGCTACCAGTCCGATGGAGGCGCGAGTCGTGACGGCATCAACTGGCGCAGCGTCCATGGCAACAACAGCAACAGCTTCACCTTCGTCGAAATGAAACTCCAATAGCTTCACCTGCTTGTCGCCCTCAACTCCCAGCAGTTTACTCACAACCAGTAGACAACAAACAGGATCGGAGTCGCGTGCATCGCTGGTCTTGTGCAGTTTTCCTGTCAGTTTTCCTGTCAGGGTTAGAGCTACGGTCAGGGTCAGAGCTACGGTAGTAGTCAGGGTTAGAGCTACGGCAGTGGTCAGGGTTAGAGCTACGGTAGTAGTCAGGGTTAGAGCTACGGTAGTAGTCAGGGTTAGAGCTACGGCAGTAGTCAGGGTTAGAGCTACGGTAGTAGTCAGGGTCAGAGCTACGGCAGTAGTCAGGGTTAGAGCTACGGTAGTAGTCAGGGTCAGAGCTACGGCAGTAGTCAGGGTCAGAGCTACGGCAGTAGTCAGGGTTAGAGCTACGGCAGTAGTCAGGATCAGAGCTACGGCTGCCGGTAGCTAGTCTTGTCTCACGTGCCAAGGACTGCGCGATTCTAAGCTTGTGAAGCTTGCAGTGGTCAAGATAAATGTCTACTGCGAATGAAACAAACTTCGGGATGTTTCATTATTAGTTGTATGCACAGATAGATGTTGGACAAGTTTTGATTTCACAATATTTAAGATAACTACTGCGTTCTCATATTTTACAAGTTTGATCGAGTGAATCATTAGTTATTAATAAACTAATTAAGTTTAGTAATTATGGTTAAATCATTGTAATCTTTAGTAGGTAACAATTGATGAACGAACTTTCTGTAAATGAAAATATGTATGGCTGTTTTCTGTTCATGCTTCATGTGATGATTTTTGTCCTCTTATGTGCAGAGTACCAAAGTACATGAAACGGTGTTAAAATTGTCATTTTAATATATTCCCTTCTTATGAATATGAAAGTTTATTTGTTTTGTCAACTCTGATGAATTCCTTTCACTGCCCATAGACATTTACAAAAATAAAAATCTTGAAATTTACATGTAATGTAATCATTCGGATTTTTTGGAGGAGACTGTGATGAAAGACTTGTTAGTCGAGAGGAGTCTCACAGTTTATTGTATTTTGTAATGTAATAAATAAAATCTTTAGTCCGTTCTTTACTTCTCTGCAAGTAATTTTCTGACGAACTTGCTTCCCCTGGACATTTTTAAACAAAGATGGGAAAACACCTGAAGACAAACTGACATTTACAATGTTTGTGATGGAAGGAAGTAAAATATCTAAAATATCTAAGCCCTCAAGAAGAAGACTTGTGGGTATTGGGTCTCACTGGCAAGGCTTTCAGAATAATCGCCTTTATATCGGCATCAGAGACTGGTCGAAATTTGGTCCGTGAGCAGGTGTTACAGGTGTGACCTCCATAAATGTACACAGTACACTACACTGCAAGATCACTTTATTTTTTTCCGAATAACATTTATTTTATATGTTCTTGAGTTGTCAAAGCTAAAAAAAGTTGTCAAAGCTAAAAATACCGACAATACAAAGGTACCTTTATTTTCAGTGACAGATCAACAGCAACAGACCTACATACAACTCTTAATTACAATTACAACTCTCACAAACCAAGAATACTCAAGTCATGTGTGTGTATGTTGTATAAACCATGACAAACTCCGTGCTGCGGGGTGGAGCACGTGGATGGACGCGGCGGCTGACAAGGACCGCGACTCACACCTGTGTCAGGTCCCACCCGACAACATGGCAACCTCACAATAATACAACGGGTCTCTCACGATGTGTGTATACAGCCTATTCATATACCATAATAAAATTGTAACCGAGTGGTAAGGGGGGTTGTATGGTGACAACAACAGTTCACACTCGAACCAAAAAGCCAGGAACAGTCAGCAGGTGTGCGACCCTTTATTCTCGTACAATGGTCACGGCTGCGTCGCTCGCCCGAGGCGCTAGAGGTCGGAGGTGTCTCTTCTTTGTCGTGTAGCTGTCCGCGCTGTCTCCGCCGACTCTGATCTGATCTCTTCGTCTCAGCTCTGCCCTTATATACCTCTGGGGAGGGGTAAACTTTCGCGATGCTCTGATACGGTCGGAACCATACGCCGTTTTACCCTAGCCAATCACCGCTATTTGGCATCTCCCATAGCCAATCACCGCTATTTGCCATCTCTCACCATGCCCTAGCACAGGGGTGTCAAACTCAATTGACCAGCGGGCCAAATCTCACATCACACACAAGGTGGCGGGCCGAAGGTTATTATTTAAGTCCGATAACTTTTTATTGAACACCAAAAATGAACTTTCTGTTATTAATTTTGTGTAAACAAAATCATACAAACCAAGGCTTAGCAGTTTTTCTTTTTAATTTATTTTGTCAGAAGTGGACGTTTCACATCTTTTCTTGACAACAAGTTTATGTTTGGAGTAAGTTTCTGTGTTGTGGCGATTCTCAGGATGCTTCAAGTGTACATCAGTAAGACGACTCCTGTGTGATGTTTTGTTGATCTTCATCACAGAGAAAAGTTGCTCACACAGATATCTGCTGCCAAACATGCTCAAGATTCGAGCCGCATGTAGACGAAGCTGGGGCATCGTTTGTGGGAAGGAATGAGTGAACTGTGCAGGCCCCACAGAGTTGTACTTTGCCTTCAGTCACTCATTACACTTTCTTTAGCTTCTGTTCTGCATTCAGGCTTTTCAACTTGTCCTGATGTTTAGTCTCGTAGTGCCGTCTAAGATTGTATTCTGTGGTCACAGCTATTGTATCTCCACTAAGTAGACACTGGTTTACCGCTGATATTAGTAAACATGTATTCAGCCTCCCATTGGCTTTGAAAGACTCGGTTTTCAAAATCAACTTTTCTCTTGGCCATTTTAACGGCTAGCTTTAATTTGAAATTTGATTGGTATTGAAATTACAAAAATCCTTTCACTACACAGTGTAATGTTCTCGATCTTTATGAAGTAAATTAACATTAAGTAAAAGTCTTTAGAAAAGTCACAACACGTGCTTAGCTCTGATCATCTGCCTTTGTTCCCCGACAGATGGCGCACCAATACCCAAGATAGAGTTCGCACACTACACACAGCTTTCAATTTATTCTAATAAACAATCGAGTGCTCTGCTCTGCTCAGTACTATTTGCTATGACGTGTGATGTTATTACATCAGTATATGTATGTAAAAGAAGATATAATTAGGCAAAAATAACACAACTCATCAATACACAAGCAGCAATTATTTCTACACCGTGGCTTGCTATTTATACTCGGATACTAATCTCTTTGGCGACAGTCATTCCCTCTTGACGACGCAGGAACTGGACAGTCGGTATTCCACAGTTGGCACTTAACACCCACAGTCCACGTGTATAATTCAGTTCACACTTATCATGCACAGTTCCCACATATAATTCCAGATGGTAGATATATATATAAGTCCTTGGAGAAGCTATACTCCCACCAACTTGATCTCCACAAGTTTGCTTCTCACAAAAGTCAGAAAGTGATGAGTTTCTACTAGTCTGAGGATGAGCTGCCTCAGCATACACGTGGGTTGACCCTAGTCACCCTTTGATCTCGGACCGATTCAGGGAAGTTAACAGGTACTAAAAATCTTCGACCCACGGCCTGTGTTCAGGCCAGGGTGTCGCGTGTCAAAGGTCAGATTTATGGGCCCCGCCTTCACCATCCCTTCAGGTCATCAACAGGAGAGGTGGTAACTTGACCAGTGCACTGTTGGTGGTGTGTACAAACTTCACTGAACTCATCCCATCTCTTGCTGTCCTCGACGGGAACTTTTCTGTTGTTTGCCTTCTACTTGTCGCCGGGCCATTAACAAAGATTTACTAAAATTCATTAGCGGGCCAGGGAAAATTTCCTGGCGGGCCGGATCTGGCCCGCGGGCCGGGTGTTTGACACCCCTGCCCTAGCAGATCCCGCCAAAACTAACAACAACACTGGACTACCGGCCCACTACATCCCCGCCGACTCTTTCTCCAACAGCGTCCTCGCTCTTGAGCTTTAGCTAGCAAGACTAGGGCTGATATACAAGCTCACCTAATTATGCTGGCCTCAAATATGCTGGGGGCTTCAAATATTTAAAACTCTAAAGAAGATCTGTTGCTGCCGCAAGCAACGCCTAGTCATATCAGCCGCTGGTATTATTTACCTAGTGGAGTAAAGATTTGCCTTGTAAACAAAATATCTGTACTACGCCTAACAGCTGAATCTGACCGACTGATTATTCTTTTCCCAAAATAACTGCTGCATGGGCACGAGGTGTATATAAGGGCAGGCATTCCGTCGATCTGTCTCGTGTGTCATAACATTTTCGTAGACGCAGCCGTGGCAAAATGAAAACAAATTGAACAAAATAGCAAAACAACATAATCAATGCTTACATCACATCTACCTGATATCTACAGTGTCAGTGAATAGTGTCACACACACCAGTTTTCTACGCATCTGAGTTTATGCCTGTCTCACAGCAAGCCGCTGCAATTTGCTGTGCTCTGCCGGCACTGTCACTTCTGGCATCACAGTTACTGTCATATCGGGCACCACAGGCACCGTCATATCTGGCATCACACACACTTTCATTTCTGGAACCACAGGCACTGTCATTTCTGGAACCACAGGCACTGTCACTTCGGGAACCACAGGTACTGTCACTTCGGGAACCACAGCTACTGTCACTTCTGGTTGGCTCTGCCGTCGTTGTGGTTGCCGCTGTTGCAGTTGCACCACAGGCTTGTTTTGAAACTTTTCCTTTGACATCGGCCGGCGATCACTGCCTCGGCATTTCACTCCTCCGATACCACAGACGAACGTGGCTTCAACACCCTTGTATGACAGTCTGGGTTCAAATTCCACCAATTCACCTTTGCCTAGGCTGCGGAAGCCTGCCTTGTGAATAACTGAATGGTGGACAAAGACGTCTTGACCGCCATTATCAGGTGTGATGAACCCCCATCCTCTTGCCACGTTGAACCACCTGCAGAAACCTCGCCTTCTGCCCCCTCCCCATCGGCTGTCATGGTGGAGGTGCTGGTCGCTGGCCGCCCCGTTGTCTTGTCTGCTTGTCGTCGCAAATATTTATGTTTGTGATGACGATCAGCCTCGGAGGAGAAATCACTTTGCTGTGTCGTGTGAAGTCGGAAGGCCGCCTCCATCTCCAGCTGTCTGACTCGTGCAGTCAGACGATGTATCTCATCCTCCCTGTCATTCGCACATCTCCTCTGTCTCTACACGTCGGGCCGTCTTAAGGAGAATCGGCAAGAAGAGACCCATGGTCGGCCAGCTGTCTGGATGTTTCACGTCGGACCTGGCTGTTTTTTAAGTCCTTTCACAAAGCGTGTCGCCAGGTGCGTACTGGATATGGCGTCGTTCAGCAGGCGATTTTTGCTTTCGCCTGTAAATTTCGCAGTGTCGCCAGCATATTCGATGACCAACTCTCACTCTGCTGTCGGCGGTTTATAAAAAACTGGCGATAATGTCTATAACATCTCTCGCTCCGCCGTATGCCTCTCTCAACACACATCCAAAATCTTTTCCGGCGTGTTTATATGTCATGAGGGAACATCAGCACTCGCCGTCTAGCAGGTCCCTCCAGTGCGTTCAGAATATAAACACACGCGGCACTCTCAGGCATCGGGCTTAGGGCAAGAGCTATCTCGACCTCTCTTTCAAACTCGTCGACACTTTAAAGTCCGGCAAACTTCTGAAGACGGAATGGATGACACGTTCGTACAGCCTCTGCTGTACTGTCGCCCTCTGCAGCCATTGTGTACACCTGCTGACTCTGATCCTGCTCGCAGCGCCAAAGATGTAACCGAGTGGTAAGGTGGGGTTGTATGGTGACAACAACAGTTCACACTCGAACCAAAAAGCCAGGAACAGTCAGCAGGTGTGCTACCCTTTATTCTCGTACAATGGTCACGGCTGCGTCACTCGCCCGAGGCGCTAGAGGTCGGAGGTGTCTCTTCTTCGTCGTGTAGCTGTGTGCGCTGTCTCCGCCGACTCTGATCTGATTTCGTCTCAGCTCTGCCCTTATATACCTCTGGGGAGGGGTAAACTTTCGCGATGCTCTGATACGGTCGGAACCATACGCCGTTTTACCCTAGCCAATCACCGCTATTTGGCATCTCCCATAGCCAATCACCGCTATTTGCCATCTCTCACCATGCCCTAGCAGATCCCGCCAAAACTAACAACAACACTGGACTACCGGCCCACTACAAAATCATAGTGTTCATATTTGTGATGCTCAGGCCACTGATGATTACTTCCCCTCCGGAAATGACCGTGACTGTGAGTGTAACGTTTTGTGTCGAGTGTGTTATGAATGAATGCGAGCGTGTATAAACATGTGCATGTAAAAACTCGCTCGCGGCACTTCTTCCTTTTTCAGACAAAAAGGTCCGGCCAACAGTTAACACATTTAATGTTTAACAAGGCAGCCAGCCCTGTAAACAAATGCCAGGTGCAGAGAAAGAACAGCGTGCCCGAGATGAGAAATGAACTCAGGGCAGCCAAGCTTCACCGCATTGGTGACAGGCGCTAACCGTTGCTAACCGGACCGCCCTCACAGAGAATGGGAACAGTTTTACATACTTGTACTTAGAAGCTACTCTTTCAAAGAAGGCAACTCCACGGCGGATATTCGCTTCAAGATCGCCACAGCTACAATAACAATAGCTAGGATGGACAGTCTGGAGCACAGTCTGCTACCACGTACGTACAAAGTGTACAAAGTGTACAAGTCCCTCCTTGTTCCAATCCTGCTTCTCGAGTGCAAGTTCTGCACTAATTGCCAACGCGGAGAGGATAGTCCAGACAATTCGAGAACGTGTCTGAGGAGGCTGTTCTGGATCTCGCACAGGGAACAAAAGACCGAAAACATTGCAATAGTCGCCACGTTGGCAGGACAGCAGGACACCAGAGACCCTTCCCCCTATCGGCAACAGTCCAGCGGCTAAGCTTGAACGGTTAGGCCACGTGACCCCCAATGATACTGTCTATTGTCCTTCAAGATACCTTGAACGTAGGCAGACGTCTCGTGCAGGACCTGGGCTCCGGTGCATAGGCGGTCTTAACTCGAGTTAAGACCGCAGTTAAGCCAAGCACGCTGTCTTAACCTAAGACGCCTGCTAAGCGCGGTGCATGGGCGGTCTCAACTCGCTAAGCAAGCGGTCTTAGTCTTAAAATTTAAGACTGGTCCCCCCCAGGCTTAACTCCTTGCTTAACCGCGACACGCTGCTTACGCATGACCGCACGGCGGCTTTCGTAGTAACAGAGGCGCTTGATCGTGTTGTTTACTGAGTTGCCCTGCGTATACTATTGACAGATACAGATTTTTCACTACTTAGGGATCCATCAAATCCATTTGAAATGTATGACGTCGATTTGTTTCATCGTTTTTGATTCCGTCGAGCGAACATAACAGTGGAAAGTGATTTCGACCATCATTTTCAACGAAAAGACTCTATTCCGCCTTTGCTGCAGGTAAGACCATAGTCACCACCACTATATAAATATATAATTAATAAGTGTAACTGACAGCATTACGTTAAAAATAGTTAATAATGTTAGAATGACTTCAAAATATAATCACATAACAAAACAATGGCGTATAACTTAAAACGGTGTTGACGACAGTGGGTGATGTTTGTTGTTATTATTGCTGCTTCTCAGGTAAACATGAGACCACAAAACCAATACATTTTTGGAAAGGATATAAACTTGAACTTTGCAATAAAAGTAATGAAAATTTTCCTACTTTCACTCTGGTGACAGCAATAATCAAGAAAAATTCACAGTTTGCTATACTTGGCTCATATGAGCAGAGGCCACAATTCTGGCCATCCACTGTGCTCCCAAGTATTGTTTTAGAGTATTATTAACATTAACATTATTAAAAAAATGATGTCATTGTATTTAAGTAACAACACAGAATAAAGTAGCAGAGCACCAGAATCTCCGATATAGTTTGATTTAATACATGTTTATCAATTTGAACAGGCAGTTCCTTGCAGTATGTCTCAAGTTGTAAGCATGTGGCTCAAGAGGTAAATAATCATAATAGGTAATGTTCAGATCGTCCTTTTTAACTAAAAATGGACCAGTTTCTGTTGAGATGTGAGTACTAACACAAAACTATATAAATCATTGAGATCTAATAATGTTCCTATGTCTTTTGCAGGTGATGGTGGCATCTACAGGCACCTTTTATGCAAACAAGGCATAATGCAAGTTGTAGTGGCTGACACTTTTGGCATTACAGAATGGGATGAATATGGGAGACAGTGGCTACCCGCTGACTGATTGGCTTAGTTATCCCCCTTTTTTTAAATGCAAGACACTAGAGCCAAGGAAAAGTTCACTGTGCCCACAGCTCAAACAAGTGACACCTGAGAAATTGAGAGAACCAATGATGTTCTCAAAAATTGGTTCCATTTTCTTCAGGAACAACTACGATAAATACTGTCTATTTGCTTTGTCAGGTTTAAATGCACAAGTTTAGCTTGTGGGCTGGTTAGTATGTGTCTTTACTCCATGTTATAATATATTGCACCCTTTTGTTTGCATCATGGTTAGAAATACATAAACTCTCCCCTTTAATATCCAATGCTCCAGAATATATTGTGTGAACAGATACATCCCTGCAAAGCAGCAAAAATCATCAGGTGTTCCCATAGTGCTGTCATATTTCTAACTGAATGGTCACCAACATTATTATTCAATTTGACTTTGGCTGAATAGGCATCCGCCTCAACCAGTTGGTCAACACTTGAGCAGCCGGCATTACAATTCATTTTTCCATCTGTTTTTCCATGTAGTATTTGTTACCTCAGCCTCGCACCAGATTTATTTTGATTTCCATCAATTGCGATTCTTTTTTTAACATGATCAAGTTACTGTCCAGGAGATACAAAGTTTTTCTTTCTTTAATCTTTGTTTTCTTCAGATGACTCAGTTGACAGATGGAATACTGGCTGCTTGGTACATCACCTTGGTGTGTTTTAGTATCTGACAGTCAAAAAGATTTTTTTCAGAAATGTGCAACTGTCTATGCATAAGCCACTTTGACAGCTTTGAATATTGCTCTCTCTGGCTCTCAGTGATGTTGATGCTGCATGAAAGAAATATTTTTTAGAAATTGATTCATGACAATTTGACAAGGAGCACTGAGTACTTACCATTGCATTAGCCATTAGGTATGTAAAGGTATTGCTTTTTGAATTACTCTTTCTGTGTAAGGTTTCTATATAAATAGATATTATCTTGCTTGTTATTCTTTTGCTGATGCAACTAACTATAAAAAAAGCATGTAATGGGATATTTACTACATGCTGCTGGTGGGATTGTGAAGCGACATGTTTTCTCTTTAGAGTTAAGTATTAGCACTTTTCACTGGACCCAAAGGTATAGCTATTTCAGAACTTTATAACATGCCAGCTGGTAAAGAAATGTAGACATGCACATCCATTGTCACTCAGAAGCTGATCAAGTTCTACTGGATCGAACTTGTTAGACACTGGTACGAACATTATAGACTGTAGTTAAAACTGCGTTAAATGTCCAAATTACTGTGGATGTACAAGACAAACCTGCTGTGTACACCTCCAAAATTATGTCATAGTCTGTGTTTGCACTTGAATTAAATAATTTTATAATTTTAAGCCAGCTTGAAGAAGTAAGAACAAAAAACATTGGCGCTTTTCCTTAATATTTATGTTTTGTTCAAACTTACCATCAGGAATATCTGTGTGAGATATAAAGCTACATTTTTAAAATTTCCCATTTGAAAATATAGTCTGAATATGTTCAAATTCCTTCTTGCTGTTATGCAAAAAATAATACATCTGCATATACTTCAACAAAGCATTTCCATTATTGAATTAGAAGACTGAACTGGGGTGTTCTACATAAGTACACATATTGCACCCTACATATGTCAATATTATTTTAATTACTCTCCCCTATCATAAAAGACTTCTTGAGGAACCAGTAAATGATTCACCACCTCACAAAAACTAAATGAGAAATGTACCTAGTCATATTTAAATAAATGTGAATTTCGGATGGAAATATTCTCTTTTCTAAACTCGGCTGTTGTGTGCTGACTATAGGCTTTCGATGCATTTGCATTCTCTCGGGTATCTAGAGCTTTTCTGCGGATTGACACAGACGTGAAAAAAAATAAGTCTACACAGGTAAACAAAATGACTAACCTTCAATGTTTAGCCGGCCATCAGTTGTCTGGCAATCATCTAAAATATTTATCACTTTCTCCGTTATCACGGGTGTTTCTGTGGATTGCCCCGCCCGCCCGTTGGTGGATGTTTTTTGACGACTGCGAGATGAAAAATGTGGAAGATTTTAAATTGTCTTCATTTCTTTCTTATTTCATCTTTTCTTTTTCTGGTAAGCCTCTTCTTCTCCTAGTAACCTCCTCGATTAAGACTAATAGTTCGCTGTCGCACATCTCTCCTTCGTTTCAGCCATGGTTGCAGACGAATTTCGCGGCTCGGCACCATCGCTGTTTGTAGCCAGTTTTCAGTGGTAAAGATCTCACGGTTGCAAGCCCCCCTCCCGGACGAATTTATTTATATCTCTGACCTCGACCGCCGGGCTGACCTGACCCACTCTCAGCTAAGCAAGGCGCTGAGACGCTCATGCAACAGGATTGAGACCGCGAACTTAGCCAAGACGAAAAGCGAGTTAAGCAAGGCATCTTAAGACGAAAAGTTAAGACCGCCTATGCACCGGAGCCCTGATCATCATCGCTCACAAGAGACCTGAAGGTGGACCTGACTACCTGTCGCCCCCCCCCTCTCTCTCTCTTCCCACGACCAGTACCGGCGCAGAGCCAGTACCCGACTGACTGACTGACTGACAGCAATAATGATACATGGCTTTGCCAGAACTTGGTGCTAATGGTGCACTGCCTGAAGTCTGACAGTAAATATTCCAGTGGTGTCTTTGTATCACTGCAGGACTTTTGTAGCAGCATTGTATTCCAAGTATAAGTTTTTCACGTGACCAGACCAACCTCAGTGGTTTCCGTTTTATGCAGATATCAGTAGATGTGGGCGATATAAACCTGACCTGTTGATCGCAGGTGCAAATCGTAGCGGATAATTCATTCACGGATGGGTTTTGGAGGCTGAAATTTAGAGGTTAGATTTACATCCCCTGTCTCTACTGATACCTGAAAAAAATGCAAACCGTTCAGGTTGGTCTTTAAACTTGCTCTATCATGTGACCCTGACCTGTCACCTTGGGTCGGAGGCAGTTTTGAGGTGAAGGCCGAGGCTGTAGGTACTGCCTAGATAGCACCAAAACATTTTACAACAGTTTTAAAAATGTTTCCATTTACTGCAACGCCAGAGGAACTGACAGCTATCTGGGTGCGTCATACCTCGTGTCAGCGGAGGTTACGGGGCTGAAAGGGAAGGGGGGAGATGACGGGTGGGTTGGTACCCATGGCCTGACCTCACAGGCTCAAACTTGCTCCCGATAGCAGCAAGGTGAGACAGTTGTCACACCTTTGTCACGTGATGAAGTGGCGTCACACCGTGCTGAAAACGTGTATAACGATGTGAGTTGTTGCATTTAGGGGCGCAAAACCAAACCACCATCGCTGTATTTCTGCTTACAAAATAAAGTTTAACTACCGCGTGAGCTGTTTGTTCTAGCGACAAGTAGTGCCGCTGTCCGGCCACGACACGCTACGGACAATCAAATGAAATCATGCGACAAACTGCCATGACATGTCACATGGGAAATATGTTTACTTGGTGCTGATGTTTAATGTGTCTTCATGAGGTGGTTCGCTCACCTTTGATGTGCGTGGCAAAGAAAACAGTGATGAGGACGCCAAAGATGACGAGAAAAACGAGAAGGGCAATGAGCACAGGTGACCATGCACGTGCCTGAACAGACAAATCCCGTTTAGTATCTCCTCCCGTTGGTGGCATCTTCATGTCTTAGTACGTCTGTCTAGTCACCAGCGACGTCTGTACCCTTAATTACAATCAACGCTGACTTAGTATGTCTGTACCGTTAATTAGTATTTAATTAGTATCAACAGGGTTGTCCATGGGACATATTTTTCTATCCCGTCCCATCCCGTCCCATGGCAATTTATGCCTGTCCCATCCCGTCCCATCCCACGGGATGTTTCCCATGGGATTCCCATGGTATTAACAATCCTATGGACAACACTGAAACCACTTTCGGCTTTTGTTCTATAATTCTGCTACTTCACATACAATAGATGATTCAGAGGAAAGATTTAAATCCTTGATGAATGAAATAACAGTAAATTTATTTTGCAATATCAAGTATCGACTACCATGGGAAATACAAATGTGTGCTGTCCCATCCAATCCCATCCCATGGGACGTTTCCCATGGGATTCCCATTCCTATGGACAACACTGAGTATCAACCCTAACTCCGTATTCTGTACCCTTAAGTAGTATCGACAGACTCTCTACGTCTGTACCCTGATATAGTATCGACATTCTCTACGTCTGTACCCTTAATTAGCATCGACCCCGACTCTGCGTCTGTAGCCTTAATTAGTATAAACACTGACTCAGTAGTCTGTACCCTTAATTAATATCTACCCTTAATCTGTACGTCTTTGCCTTTATATACTCTAAATACTCCTTATGTAGTATCGACACTAAGTACGTCTGTACCCTTAATTGATTAATATCTACCCTTACTCTGTGCGTCTGTACCCTTATATACTCTACGTCTGTACCCTTATGTAGTATCGACACGTAGTGCGTCTGTACCCTTATATACTCTACGTCTGTACCCTTATATATATATAGAATCGACACTAAGTACGTCTGTACCCTTATATACTCTACGTCTGTACCCTTATGTAGTATCGACACGTAGTGTGTCTGTACCCTTAATTAGACATTACTCGCTGAGGTCCGCACCACGAGGTACGAGGATACCTCCATCGACTTTACACGTGTAAGACAACGGGCAGCTTGAGGGGCATCTAACCGCTATCACTCGACCGTGACCCCGCTGTTGTCTTGTCAAAACGGCCGTCCGTACGACATCCAGGGTATCTTCAACCCTTGTGGTCATGTGATCGACCGAGAGAATTCCCCTCGAGAGATGACTCTCGGATTCAGAACATACGTCCTTTGTGTCATTTGGAATTAAGTTTAACGGCCTGGTGAAAGACAACTCTGGAGTAGTATGGTTCAAACTGAGTATAGTCACTGGTGACTGGCATTTTGAAGACGGACCGCGAGAACTTTCAGGATTGTATGACAGTGCGAGTGGGCGAGCGGATAACCTTTATTTATATCTTTTTATTGTGCGAAGAGTCATGAGAGATTAACTTCCGGAATTTATTATAGATAAAATAAATTTGGTATTTTGAAGTCTGTGTTCGTCTAAGAACACTGTGTTGATGTTTGGGTTTGAGAATTGTAAGTTCCGAGCCCACAACTACAGAAAAATAACATGATCTGAGCAGCCTCAGGCAATCGTTGTGGTATTTGTTGAAACAACGTGCTGGTGTCAGGTGTGTGCTGGTAGAACCATTCTTCCTTTGACAAAGGGTGATGTACATTAAACACAAACACTAAAAAACAACACAATTCCCTGCATAATGCAAAGCCATCAGTTGCTCCACACAACAGCACACAGCAGCCAATTTTATTATTATTATTTACAGGTAGCAAGAGCCAATGTGAAGTGACAAACCAGACATGATTTAAGAAACTTCAAACCTCTCTCTATGTCAAGGATCCAATTTTAGTAACTTTTAAAAAAATATATACACTCATTTACATTACTTCTGAGCCTGTGGTGTGCAATGTGTTACAAGGAGACCATCACCAGCCCAGATGCCTCTCTACGACTACTGCTGTACACTGTATATCTGAGCCTCTGATCGCTTATTCCTATCCATCTGAGCCTCTAATCACTGACTTACTCCTACACATTGGAGCCTGTGATCACTGTCTTATTCCTATACATCTGAGCCCCTGATCAATGCATTACTCATATGCACGTGAGCATCTTACCCTTAATCCTACATTTCTAATGAGACATTAACACCTCTGGTTAGAAATCATTTTGTCTGACTGAATGTCAATTTGTCCAGTCCTCTGTACTTTGAGGAACCACTCAGAAGAAATCCTTACATGTGTTCTGGTGGACTGCCTTATTTTACCATTCCAGAAAAACATATCACAAAAGCTGCCCATGTCTGGTAACCTAGAGGTGGGGACAGAAGACCAACTCTCACAGTTCTACAGCATTTAACAAAATAACTGAAAATCCTGCGCTATTTTCTGAGATCCTGCACAGGCATCACTGCAAGTAAACTACTTTAATTACACACCAAGACACAGTTTATCGTGTCACATGATAAAAGTCATCTATCAACAGTTATAAATGGAATGAGGTTGTGTTGTATGATGTTGGTATCCACATAGCAAAATCTGAGGTACCTTTGTGGTGAAGTGCCAAAACAGTTCTCAATGGGCTGAATGTCACAAGTGAGCAAGGAGTGATGTTCTTTGCTACACACCATGTGTTGCCAAGATGGTTATAGCACAAACTATAGCACATCATGTTAGTGTAACTGTATGTAGCAGTCGTGTCACAAGATACAACAGGTACGTGACTCCAGGATATACAGCAAACAAAAGGCAATAAGTTGGGCCTAGTATGTGTCACACAGACATCCTGCCAGTTCACACTGAAGCTGTGTAATTTTGTGAGCAACTCGTGACCCTGCAATGTCACTGCCTTGTCCACAAGGCGTGATGTTGACGGTTTCCTGGTAGTTGATACACCAAACAGTAACCCAGTCAACTGTCTGTACAGTAGGTGCCACTGCCTTACCTATGCAACTTAATGAAAACAGTTTTCTGGTAGCTGTCATACACCAAGACACTCTCAGTCCATTGTTTGTACAATCTGCGTGCGTTGCTCAATGCGTTGTTTAGTAACCAGAGGGCGTAAGTGGTCCCGCACACGCATGAGTTTTTTATCGGCACACTCTGTGACCTGTCGGTTCAGCTCTCCAGCAGAGTATCCCAGCAACATCTTGAGGTCACACACAAACTTGTAGACAAAGCGTTTCCCATGTACCTGTAAACAAGCGAAGATTCGTTTGACATGAGCAAACCTCAGCAAACACCATTTACACCACTTCGTTTTTCTTCTTCAGCCCCTCTAGTACAGACAACAAGAAGTGATTGAAACTTGCATAATATTATCTGCATAACATACATGCAAAGTGTTAGGGTTAACCAATGATTAAAACTGTTACAATACTATTTGCATGATATAAATCCTCAAGATGTATCTTGATTCATCAAAGAACCCCAGGTACAATTTTTAAAAAGGGACATTTTGCATGTCATAACTCATCATGAAGTCTCATATTCTGAATGCACATGGGTCAAAGACAAGAAGATATGCACAGAATATAAAGGCAATGTTGGCGCTTTAGCAGCACTGTCAGGCCCCCACAGTTTGTGTTTTACACCATGCCAGCAACAAAGGCTATATCACAGCGAGCCCCACACAGAATATAGAGGCAATACAGCACTGCAGGCCCCACACAGTGTCAAAAGGCAAAGGCTTTACGTGAGTCACTCATGTTCCTATACTTTAGGTCTTTTTCCATTATCTTTAGCTTCATCACAGCTCTCAGTTGGTAAATAGCCTCATATTGGCTCATCATCACATTTTTGCAGAGTTAATACTTCAGGATGAATTGTGCTACCAAGCCCTTTAAGCTTGCAGACAGCTTAGGCCACACATACGAGGCAAGAAAGTGCAAGGGGCAAGTTTTGCTCAAGTTCTAGAAGGAGTAGTATGAGACTAAATTATGAGTGGGTGGTCAGTTTTCACTTCTCAATGTTGCCGCTTCAAGCTATATATGGGTAAGTCAAAGCTTCTTGCCTAGCCCAGTATGGAAATGTTAACCATTCTCTGTTTAACCTATTTTTTTTATATCTATAAACTGATTTTTTTTAATTGTAAAAAAAATAATGTGATAATTAATTTACAGTACTGTTTACTGCTTAGGCACAGTTTTGTTGAAGAGCTTACGCCGCATCAGCTACTGGCCCTAGAACCAGTACTTCAAGACTTGCCAAGCTCACTCATCCCCCACAAATGACACCTACTAAGTGCAGACCAGCAAGAAATATGTCACCTCCTAGAGATAACACCTACTCTGTGTAGACCAGCACCAAATATAATAATAAAAAATAAAAAATTTATAAAGTGCATCCCCACACTCCTAAGGAGCACCTAAGAACAAATGTCACCTCCTAGATGTGGTGTTTTAGTGTTTTGGAATTTACGAGATTGAAAGGATGCCAATGCTAAAGCGATAACATCAAAGCTTCATCACACAACCACAACTGTTTTTAAGTATCAAACAGACTAAAACTTTACATTAATTCAAAGTCTGTTATTATCTAAAGTGACTATTTTCCACTATAAATGGGGGTGCTACTCTGTATGGGGGTGCTACTCTGTGGCTTGACCCCAGCTCACTTTCATCTACAATCAAATCTCTCTACTATGCCACCCCGCTACTATGCCACCCTCGGTATTATACCACTTTTGCTCGGTCCCGACTATAAATTCAATGTAAAATAAATTTACTATGCCACCTAGTACTCTCGCTACTATGCCACTTTTGTGTGATTGTTAAAAGGCACGAGTTGTGAAATTCCGCGCAGTGCTCGATTATTATACTCTATGGTAGTGTGGGACATGGCATTTAGGTGGGATGGAACATAGCACGCTTACAGGGATGGTGGAGGCTGGCGATAGGGGGTGGTGGTCGCTGGCCGGGTGACAGCCCCGTGACAGAGGGAGAGTGGGAGGGGGTCGACTAGCGACAGAATGCAGGTCAGCGTATGTGGTTAGGAGGGGTGGAGGATGAAGAGGTGAGGGGGAGAATGAGAGGAGACAGCTAGCGCCAGCTGACTATTCTTGAGAGCTTTGGACTGACGGGTAACTTGAGCAAATAAAGGCGTTTTTACGAACCCTCGCTACTATGCCACTCTCGCTACTATGCCACTTTTGCTCGGTCCCGGTAGGTGGCATAGTAGCGAGATTTGACTGTATCCGCTTTTTTCACTTGTTTGACTGCTATGGGAATTTTGATTCCACCAACTTGTGCATGTATGGATGTAAGTGGTACTGCAATGTGTCTGACTGTGTGGAGTATTGTATTTCTGTGTTAGTGCCCCTGCACAGGAGACTTTTCTCAAAGTGAGACCTGTCAAAATGCCAATGTAGCCATGCTGGTTTACACTCGAGACTACAGCAGAGGGTCACAAAGGCCCCTTATGTGAATTTAAGTAATAGAAAAGAGGGTGTCAACATCCATTACCATCCATCCCCCTGTCCAATGTGCCCGCCCTTAAAAATAAACAGGACGAACTCTCAGCATGAAATTCGATGGGACTACCGACGTTGTGACCTCTTCTGTCTTACTGAAACATGGCTAACAGATGAGGTAACATTTGAACTAGAAGGACAATGCGATTTGACTGATCGCCTTGATTCTCTGCAGTTGCCTACAAGCCACTTAGGGTTAGGGTCTGATCTGGCACCTATGTTCGGGTCCTGTTCATGGACTTTTCCAGTGCCTTCAATGCAGTACAGCCACATCTTCTTGTAAAGCGCTACTAGACTTGGATGTCAACACCAGCTTTAGTTAGATAAATGCTACTTCAGGGAGGTTGACAGTAGTCCATGACATTAATATCCTATTTATGGTTTATAGTCATGTTTATGTATTGATGTTGAGTTATGTGAAAGTTGTTGCCCACCCCCTTACAATAAATACAAGCTCCTGCACAATGTAGGAGAGAAAGCCCACGTACAAATCTTTGTGATGATTATCTGTTGTAGGAAAGAACATGTGTGGGATAGAGTGTGTTGTCAGTGACCTGCACCGTCCCCAACATGTGAGAAGGTGTAGGTGTGCATGTGTGTTGAATGTATTGGTATGTATGTCTGCCCATTATGTTGTATAAATATATGCTCATATTATGTTTGTATATGTGGTTGGGTTTGTGAACAAAAGAAAAATTTCTGTCTTGGACAGAAAATAAAGTTTGATTTGATTTGAAGTCCATTAGTCTTTAGCTGTCCAGATAGGAGAATCCACTCCTTAGAAAAAAAGGTAGAGGGAAATATCTGTTTGTGTCTTGGCTTTAGGTAGCATCTGGGTTAAGGATATGTGTGGTGTTATTTTGTATTCAAGTAGACAGGGCCTGTAGAAGCAGATCTGCTTTGTGCTTACGTTGACTGAAAGAGTACGGAAATATCCTAACACGTGTGATCGAGTTAAAATATACCTGAGTGATCTAACATTATTGTAATGGTCTATAGTTAATATTGACCAGTACTGATTGTTATACTTCCTGTTCCTGTGCAGACCACTTTCCATTTTGATTTCAATCCACTAACCCTCACATTTTAATTGTGTTGCCATTCAAGATTGGGTCTAAGGTGCATAGCCCATCATGACCCTACTGAGAATATCAGGCCAGGACATTCTGAACCAATTCTTCTTTAAAACTGAATATCACTTTTTGATTTCTCCCTTAAATTGCTATTATAGCTTAGCTATAGAAGATGGAAAAAACGGAATTCTTTTATGCTTACAGACCTTTGCAATCATATCCCCATCATAGTAATAACGCAAAGCCCGTGACAGCTTCTCATAGTTCATTGTTGGCTTGTTTTTGCGCTGTCCCCACATTTGTGCAACCATTTCTGGGTTGTTAAGCTTAAATTCCCCTTCCTCTCCTAACCACTGGATTATCTCCCTGCATTCCTTGTCCGTCAACAGCTCCAGCAGGAACTGCCACAACTGAATTTGTCCATTGTTGCCTGAAAATGTAGAAAGATCATCAACACTCTGCTGCAAAGGTATCAGCTACAACTCATATTATCTTTAAACAATTTCTAGACATTTGTAATACTACTTATCAAGTCAGGTTATTCATGGCAACAATATTCTACAGTTTCCACTGACTTCTAGTATCGGCTCACTCACCTGTCCTGTTACCAGGAGACAAGCGCTCATCTCCGGTAATGCGTGGAGACCGGGGCCGTTGTTTGCCCACAGTCCTTACGCGCCCTGCAAACATATCCTCATCATATTAAAAGCAACACCTTCATCACCCTAAACACACTGGCAGGTATTAAGGGATCAAGCAACACTCAAGATTTTAGTACATACAAATATTAAAACATTCCTTTCACCTAAGGTGCAGTATATAGTAATAGATTAGATAGAAGTATATGTGTAAAGTATGGGCCTTTCAAGAAAGTTCACAAGACAAACATTAACAAAGCAGTTAACGATAAGGAGGGAAAAAGTGGTAAAATAATGGTTAAAGACAATAAAATAGAAATGACAGCAATTAATGACCTTACCATCAGAATCTGTTGTTGACACAGTTATAGTGGTAACAGCCTGTGGAGCTGGTTGCTGCATGACAGCTGAAGCATTAACAGTAAATGCAGTGAATACATAAACTTTACGAAGTCTTATCTTACATATACTGACAATATAATTAACAAAAACTAGGTGAACACAAAAACTTTACAAACTGTTATATTACATATATCAAATATATAATTTTAAAAAACTAGGTGCAATAGTTATAATGGTTGAAATATAACAATGTTAATGACAATAATGACAGCAATGACTTGATTTTTCACTGCATGTTTCCCCCACTTAAAAGAAAGATGAATGCACTATACAGACATAAAACAAAGTAAAATATAAAAATAAGGTGACCAGACGTTTCGGGAGCAAAAGCGGGAAGCGTGCCGATGATGGTGTCGTCACTGACAAAGAGCGCCGAAAAAGGAGGTGGGGAAACCTTTCCCCTGAGTTTGTCGAATAGTGGTGCTTTCAAGTGCAGCTCTGTCCACGCCACTATAGTATTCCATTTTTAAAAGAAAAACAGTATTTAAAATTTAAATATAATATTCCTACCTTACCTACCGCTCAGCCAACTTCGAGGACGTGCAGGTGAGGCGCTGTAACAAATTACCGTGCGGACAATGGTCCGGCACCTTCGTCATTTTGTGAGTCTGTTGCTCCGAAACCGTAATTCATAGATGCGTGAATCTCCTTGTAAAGTTTTGGTTCTAGCAAGATAGTGTCATAAATTTTTACACAAGGATTTCCTGAATTTTTGCTGTCAAAGTTGCACTTCACAATTAAAAGTCCTTTCAGTGTTTCCACTGGTGATGTTTGTTTCGTCTCCGACCTTAGTTTAGCCACTGATCCGTACTCAAAGAAAACGATTACTGGAAGTGAATAAAAACATGCGGGAGGAGAAATGCTGAGAGGCGAGGGGAAATGTGCTGACGTAGGCCTGATGAGATGGCAGGGTATCTGGTGTACCCGGGCCCGCGGTTGTGAAGGGGGCCTGGCCGTGGTCAGTGCATTGTTTTCCATCTTCTTTTTGTTTTCTCTTAAAAGAAAGGTCTGATGAAGGAACATCCAAGCATTACACCTGCTGATGTTAAGTTTCAAGTCTGCAGTATACAATTTCCAGGCCTATGGTAGGCAGGGTCGTCGGGGTAGCGGGCCTGGTGTCAGAAGGTTGCTGGACACCCAGGATTTATCGCGCATGAACCGTCTAGATTCTAGAAGAACGTTTGTGCATTGAGGTCTGTGGATTAAGGTGCCACTTGGGGGACCTGCAAGCAAGTTGCCTACAAGCCACTTAGGGACAGTAAAGAGATGGGTATGTTACAGATGTATGGCCACTCTGTGAATGGAGAGGATGGAGCCCACCGCTGGCTCTGCAACCTTTAAGCCCTAAGCGAGATGTCAAAGGAGCTTGTTTCGTAGTGAAACTTTCTCTTCCCGTTTCTCCATCACCAAGCAAACTACATTAGTCTACAACTCTATACCAGGGGTGGGCAAAGTACGGCCAGTGGATGCCTTTGGATCGGCATCGTCTGCCAAAATGTAAAATGCATTTGTTTTCTTTTTTTTTCAAATCAGCCTAGCTTAATTTGCTAACAATTCATTATATCTAGTACAATAGAGTTAGAAATAGGCAGTCCATAGCATTCTAACACAGACAAAGTAAAAAGATAAAAAATAATAACAGGCTGACATGTCTGATGGAGTCGTAGGAGGGCAAAGGAGACGGCTACCTTCAAAGGAAAGTGAGCGACTTCAAACAGCTTCACTTTACACAATAAATTCGGCAGGTGAAAGCCATTATGTACTCATTTGTTGTCCATTCCATTATCACTAGGTTTGGTGTGTAGTCACCTGCTGGCGTGGGTTGCTACTGGGAAGTGGGGGAACTCGGACAACCGTAACCAAAGAAGCTGACACCTTAAGAGGGACGACCATCGGCGATGTACCAGTGGCGCGTGCAATAAGATATTGGCCAGCAGGTTATTATCGTCACGGGTCCAACACTGGAGCCCGCAGAGCAACGAAAAATAAATCGGGATCAACAAGACAACGCCTAAACCAAAGGCGCGGATGCGAATCAGTGTACAGTAATCAGACTTTTAAAGACAAGCGGGACACTGAAGGACTTGCCAGAAAGTGGCACATTGGGCGTACCGCCCGGACATTTTATGAGCAGGCGGGACATGAGGTCAAAAGCGGGACTATTCCGCCTAAAACGGGACGTCTGGTCAACTTAATAAAAATAAATACAGACTCAAACGCAGCAAACATCATACACCAAAAAATATATAAAGAAATGAAAATACAGAGACAACAATACATCATCAAAAGAAGCAAGATCTCACAGTAAAGTCAGAGAATGGGTAGTCTCGACACTTCAAAGTTCTGCATTTTTAATGACATTTTAGGCACAACAATCCTGACACCAAGGAAGTGTAAGTGAAAATAATAATATAGAAATGTATCAATGCAGCACAATGCAGCTGGCACAAAATGTCAACATTACTACCATGCACAGATCCAAAATCCAATATGCAGAAAATGTAGCAAGAAAGTACATGGCTGTCAATCATTAAAAAATGAAAGACTGTAGAGTCAAACAAATTCTATTTACAGTGAAATGAAAGAGTGTAAACTCAAATTATATTTACAGTCAAATGGAGACAATCCCATAAAGTGAAAACTTCAGACAAACAAAGAACACACTGCAGAGAATGTTAGTGGAGGAAGATGTCTATAGGTAGAAATGACACAGGTATAGAAGAACAATCCTACGCAGAGGTAAAGCAAAACAAAAAGTGCATTAAAATTAATAATAATAATGGGTACTTATAACGTGCAGCATCACAATCAAGATAGATTGCACTCTCTGCACAGATCAGTCATCATAAACCAAAGATAACCGACAGTGAACAGTGAGCTATGTATTGGCGCAATGAACAACATAAAGATGAAGTAGAACATAAAGGATCAAGGTATGATGAAGGGATGTAGGTACTGTAAGCAGTGTAAAGATGGAGTTGTTACATGATGGTTAACATGACAGAAAATAATTACAAGGGAATTAAGAATTCAGGGATAGTACTTTGTGAACAGATATGTTTTCAGAGAGCGTTTGAATGTGGCCTTGGAGTCCAAGTGGCAAATGTGATGTGGAAGAGAGTTCCACTGCTGAGCAGCACAGAGGAAGAACGTCTGTTGTCTGCATGTGACTGTCTTTGTGGGAGGGAAGGACAGAATGCACAAATCTTATGAGAAGCCAAAGTTTGGGGCAGGAGTGTGAACAGACAAGATTTCAGTAAAGTAGTGAGAGGAGGAGTCTTCAAAGAATCCATAGCATATAGCTGAGAGCTTTTAGTCTATTCTAGCTTTAATTGGTAGCCAACGAAGAGAGTGAAGAAGTGGTGTGATATGTTCAAATTTGCGAGTTCAAAAAAACGAGACCTGCAGCTGAGTTCTGGACTTTCTAAAGCTAATCAATGAGGTACGGTGGATAGCCAGCAAGAAGAGAGTTGCAGTAGTCTAGTTTAGACAGAACAAATGAGCAGATGAGAATATTGGTGGTTGAGATTGAGTATGGCGAATGGAGCTAGCTGATCTTCTGGAATTCACAGTATGCAAAACGACATATGTGAAAAACACGTTCATCAAGAGACATGTCAGCAGACATTATGTAACCTAAGTTAAGTGTTGAAGTAACAAAAGGAACAACAGCATCGCCTACCTGAATAGAGACAGGCAGTGAAGGGTAAACTCTGGCTCCCCTCATTGAAAAAATCAAAGCTTCTATTTTTTCATCATTTAGTTTTAACTTAATGTGGGTCATCCATAGTTTAGTATCAGAAATACTATCTTGGATGCTCTGGATAGCAGTGTGTGTGCGTGAGAAGAACAGCTCTAATACAGCTGAGTGTCGTCAGCAAAGGATTGATCAGATATAGAGTGAAATTGAATATGTACATGATAAAGAGGTTGAAACCAAGTACAAAACCTTGGGGACTCCTGAGAAAATAGACTGGTCACAGCCATCCACTATAACTGAGAGATATGACTGAAACCAGTGGAGTGGGGAGACAGAGATGCCATAGAGAGGACTGAGTCTATGAATAAGAGTAGTGTGGTCTATAGGAGTGGTTCTCAAAGTGTAGTCCGCAGACCACTAGTGGTCCGTGGGCATAAGTCAGACATTTGTCAAATGTCAGTAAAGTGACGTTTAAGTGATGCATTCCATTCATTAACATTTTAATTACAAAGAACGAGGTAGTTTTATGTCAACATACTACTGTCACAAAAGTACATTTAGTTTGGAACTGTAATGATACAAACGCGGCAATTTAAATTTGAAATTCATAGTACAGACTGATTTTTAGGCCTTGGTGGTCCGCCATATTTTTACTTTAGTAAAGTGGTCCGCGGTCTGAAATACTTTGAGAACCACTGGTCTATAGTATCAAAGGCAGCAGACAGGTCTAACATGGTGAGAAATGAGATGTCACCTCTATCCACAGCAGACAAAATGTCGTTTGTCACCTAAGCAGGGCAGTCTCATAGCTATAAAAACGGTGAGAAGCAGACTGCGATGGAGAAATAAGGGACACCAGAAAGTACAGCACACTGGGTGACACCAAAAGACTACAGATTTCTACAAATAAGATAAAATCACAACAGAAAGTACAGCTCACTAGAAGATGCCAAAAGTCTACATAGATTCCTGGATACAACAACAGAAGGTATAGCTGACTTAAAGACACCAAAAGTCTATATGAATTCACGGACACAACACAGCAGCCCCTCAAGCTGGTTAAGTGAAGGGACATCCCTCCCAGCCAATATTCTTAGGTAATATGGTTTAAAAGAGATGCAAAGACAAGTTTGTTACATGCCAATAAGCTACTGACCTACAAACTTGCACTTCCTCAGCAACTCAAGATGGGTCCAGAAAATATCTCCTGGGTCATGAGGAATGTGTGTCACAAACTGTGGGTGAGTCATGGCACATAGCTGAGAACCATCCATGTTAAAGCGGGAGATGGTGACACCCTGCAGTCCGAATTCCTTTACTGCCCACTGAATCCAATGCCTTACATGCACAGGTGTCCACTCTGTGGGGTCTGCACACAACATCATTCATATTATACTCATTGAAAGAACTGTCTAGGTCGCACCTGCACACCATAATATGATTATTTAAATTTATCTGCAGACATTTCTCAGTGGAGTCCTCACACCACAACATAATTATGGTTACATTCATAAGAAGACCTGTCTCGGCAAAGTCTCCACATCAAATCATAGTTATGGCAGTATAGTAAGAATAACAGTCAGTTGTACTCAGGCATGATTTTAGGAAAATACAGACTAATGACATTTTGCTGGATTGTAATTTGTATTGCACAGTAGACACCAGAAAAGAGCAGCTGGCTTTACGATATGTTCATAAAGGACAATACCTGGAGCTGGTGTGCTGACATGGTATGTGTGTGTATATATGTGACCCTCCACGACGAATTAAGTCATGCGGAATAGTTTTGTGCTAGAGGCCCCAAAAGGTGATAGGGGTCAGTTTTGTGTAGTTTGACTTTACTTTAAAAAGGGATTCCTTGGTTATTGAACTATCAGGAAAAGATCTATCTATTCCTCTTCGTGCATCAGGTTGCACATAAGGCCTCAACCAGAGTCCGCCACCGATGTCGATCGGCTGAAACCCGCTCTAGGTGACCCCATGTCCAGACCTTTCCTTTCATCTCCCTTTCCACTGTTCTTCTCCAAGTTTCCTTTGGGCGGCCTCGTTTTCTTCGGCCGTCTGGAGTCCATCGTAGGGCGACTCTGGAAAGGTCTGCTGTCTGCTGGCGGAGCACATGTCCAATCCATCGCCAACGCCTTCGTTGAACCTGCGTGGTGATGGACTCGGTTTCAGTTCTTCGGTGGAGTTCTTCGTTGCTGATGGTATTTGGCCAAAGATGTTAAGTATGCGCCTGAGGCATCTGTTTTGGAAGACGTCAAGCTTGTTACTGATGGTTTTGGTCATCTTTCAGGATTCTGATCCGTAAAGGAGGGGTGCTGATCACATTTGACTTGAAGATTCTCAGTTTGATCTTCTGGCTGATGTTTTTTGCCTTCCATGTGCTCCTGAGTGAGGCGAAGGCCTGGCTGGCTTTCGCCAGTCGGCTCGAATCTCCACCTCCGCATCCCGTGTTTGACATTTTGGACCCAAGATAGGTGAAACTGTCAACTTCCTCAATCTCTTCTCCATTTAGTTTGATGCCGTCTTGGACTCTGGCGTTCACTCTCATACTTTTCGATTTCTTTGTGCTGACCTTCAAGCCAAGGTTTCCAGCTGTTTCTGAGAAGGCCTTTGTTTTTTCATGCATGTCTTGGTGCGGTGTGACAGCAGGGCAATGTCATCAGCAAAGTCCAAGTCTTCCAGCGCTGTTGTTGCTGTCATAGTCATGGTCCATCTGATCCCTCTCCTCTCACTGTCGGTGGAAGTCTTCATGATCCAGTCCATGGCCAGGATGAAGAGGAACGGCGATAGAATGCAGCCCTGCTTCACCCCGGTACTGACGTTAAAGGGGTCCTGTGAGCTCCGTGTCACAGACAACCTGGGATTTGAAATCGCTGTACAGCATTGCAATGACCTGAACAAGTTTTGCAGGGACTCCGTAATGCCTCAGGATCTTCCATAAGGACTCGCGGTGGATGCTGTCAAAAGCCTTCTCCAGGTCGATGAAATTGATGTACAGCGGTGTGTTCCATTCGTTGCTCTGCTCCAGAATCTGTCGCAGAATGAAGATGTGTTCGGAGCAGGATCGCCCAGGACGAAATCCTGCTTGCTGTGGCGGAGGTCTTTCTCAAGAGTTGCCGTCAGTCTTGACAAAACAATCTTGCTGAAGACCTTGCTGGTGAGGGAAAGAAGTGTTATGCCCTTCCAATTATTGCAGTCTCCAAGATCTCCTTTCTTGGGTAACTTGAAGATGAGCCCTGTCTTCCAAAGCAACAGGGAGCTGCCCTGATTCCCAAACTTGCTTGAAGATTTCAGTCAGCTTGGGAGCTGTCACATTTATATCTGCTTTTCAACATCTCTGCTGTTATTCCATCTGCCCCTGGTGCTTTGCCGCTCTTCATTGTCTTGACTGCTGCTGTCACTTCTTCCAGGCTTGGTGGGTCTGTGCAGATGTCAAGGTCTATAGCTGCTGGCTGGATGTCTGCAAGCTGAGGGGATCTGGTCTGTTCAGAACCGAACTCAAAATGTTCCTTCCAGCGCTGTAGTTTTTCTGCCTCTCCCTCGATGACATTACCGTTCACGTCTTTCACTGGCACATCACTGTTCTTAAACCCGTTGTTCAGCTGTTTGTTTATCTTGTACAGTGTCTTCAGGTCATTTTTACTTGCTGCATTTTCTGCTTCATCTGCCAGTTTCTCTATGTAGTCTCTTTTGTCGGTTCTTGCCATCCTCTTTACCTCTTTGTTTAGTTTTGCATATCTTTGTCTGAGTTGTTCTTTCAGGCGTTCTGATCTGGTGCTGTTGATTCTTTGTTTGGCTGACTTTCTCTCTTCTATCTTCCTCCATGTCTCTTCTCTGATCCACTGTTCTTTCTTTTTCCGTTGGAAGCCCAGTATTTTCTCTCCTGATTCCTGTAAGACTCGATTGAAGTCGTCTAAGGTCATCTCTTGTTGGTCTCCTAGTGCTTGGAACCTGTTCTTTACTTCCATAGCAAAGGCCTTTCGATGACTGGATTTTCAGTTTGCCAGAGTCCACTCTCTGCTGACGTGCCTGTTTCCTCGTGATCGACGTAGCTTCAGGGAAACTGTGGCTATTCACAAGAGTGTGGTCACTGGCAACGTCTGCTCCTCTGTAGGCTCTAACATCTTGAAGTGAGCTCCTCCATTTTCGGTTGATGATGACATGGTCTATCTGGTTCTTTGTGCTCCCATCTGGTGATGTCCATGTTGCCTTGTGGATGTCTTTATGTGGGAAGAGTGTGCCACCAATCAGTAGGTTGTTTTCTTCACAAAAGTCTGCCAGTCTCTCTCCGTTGTCATTGATCGTTCCGATTCCATGTTTGCCCATGACATGCTCCCTGCAGGTGTTGTCACTTCCCACCTTGGCATTGAGATCGCCGATGATGAGCAACATGTCATGGGCTGGAACGCTCTCTGAGGCTGCTTGGAGCTGATCGTAAAAAGCATCCTTGTCTTCTGCCTCAGAGTCATTTGTTGGTGCATAGCAGGCTAGCACTGTCAGCTTGGTGTACTTTGAATGGAATCTTGCTCTCAAAGCCTAGGTCCATAAGGCTTCCATTCCAGCAGTGCCTTTTCCGTTTTCTTGTTGAGGAGTAGAGCTACTCCTTCAGAGTGCTGAGCGTCTGATCTTCCTGAGAACAAGATGGTATGTCCTGACGCTAGTCTCCTCTTTCCCGTGCCGGTCCATCTGACTCCCAGGATGTCCAGTTGTAGTTGTCAAACTCTTTGACTAGTTGGAGCATCCTGCCAGTTCTGGTACAAGGTCTGGACGTTCCAGCACCCCACCCTCAACTTTTGCCTCGGCTTCAGTAAATCCACTGTCGGGGCGCCAGCTCCCTTTCGGGTTTGGCTGTCGTCCGTCATTAGTCCAGTCACCTGGTGTGCTTCATTACCTCCGCCATCTGTGACGAGTTCTCTGGTTTTAGTTTCTGTAACATACTTTTTTTTACATGGTGGGGTTGTTAGCCCTACCACAACCTAATTTACCTCTAGGTGAGGTGTCCACCTTAGTCGCCTCTTACGACATGCCTGGCTGGATGGCAGGGACCCTATTCTTACAATGCTTGCTAGGCAAGCATACCCCGGGGTCCCACAGGGGCAGGAAAAGATACTGCTATGTTAAAATAAAAACTAGAAATCAACTTAAAATATGTTTTAATTGAGGTACCTTTCTGCGATCCATACCAATTTCTACAAAATTCAAACGCTGCTTTGATACTGTTTCCCAGAAATAACCCCATCGTGCTATACCTTGCCAGAAAGCCCTTAGTATGTATGTTCAACTTCTTTAAAGAACGATTCAAATATTAACCAATCTAAAGATTTGTCTGCTAAAGTTTAGTAGTAAACAAACCCAATCAGCCATCTCTACGCTAATCTTTGAACCGCTTTTCTCAAAATGGCCGCCACCATACTGTCTCACTTCAAACGTTTATAACTCACTCAATGTTAGGACTAGAAGAACAACTTTTGTATCAAAAGAAAGTTCAGAACCTGTACATTTAAAAATATGCTATTTGGCAAATCTGAAATTTGCGACTTAAGACTCACTTCGTCGTGGAGGGTCACATATATATTTATGCTACATGTTCATGCAGTAAACACCCAGAGCTAGAGAGTTGACATATTACGTGCATACATACATGTTAATGCAGGAGAATACTCAGAGCTAGTGTGCTGACAAAGAATGTACATACATACACACATGTTAATGCAGGAGAATACTCAGAGCTAGTGGTGACATGATCTGTGTGTATATAGAGGTTTTTGGAAACTATTTGCTAAAGCTCACAATTGATTTAAGCATCACCACAAAAGGCTGACTATAAACACCCTACCAAGAGGGATTTTCAGTCTTTCTTGTTCTCGACGAAAATTCTGGTCAACAATCCATCTTGTAACATTCTCTGTTTCTTCTGGCAGAGGGATGACTACTTTGGCTGTGGCTGGTGCGACAGGTGTTGCATGTAACTGCTCGACCACTGAAATCAAAATGTATACGCTATCAGTAAGTATCTACAAACAAAATCTACACCAAAGCTGAATGTTAACAATTCTCTTCTTAA
The DNA here is from genome assembly GCF_003073045.1 of Pomacea canaliculata. Lineage (NCBI taxonomy): Eukaryota > Metazoa > Mollusca > Gastropoda > Architaenioglossa > Ampullariidae > Pomacea > Pomacea canaliculata. The sequence goes on along the minus strand of NC_037596.1, from coordinate 20,252,626 downwards.
AAAATGTGAACACTATCAAATAAAAACTAGACCCAAGCTAAAGGTTACTAATTTTCTTGTTAAATAATGTGTACGCTATCAGCAAGTATCCACAAGCATAAACTAGACCAAAGCTGAAGGTTAATAATTTTCTGTTTAAATAATTTGAATGCTATCAAACAATGGCTGAATCCAAGCTGAATTAATAATTCTCTTGTTAAATAAAAGTGTAGGTGGAGAGGAGATGGAGATTATTATTGCTGCTGCCAGTCCCTTCTACCTAATCTCTCCTCTCACTATCACTACCACCACCACTTTCTGTCATGACCTTTTACCTCTCTCTCATTAGTCCACCACTATATAATGGATATGTAAACCTATATTTATACTTATAAAATGCTTGAGTGAATGCATGTCCCAAATCCACCTGGAAACACCCCGGGTAACCTGCCGTTCCCAAGCCAGGATGTAAAAGGAGGGTTGAGTGTGGAGATAGCAGCCCCACCCTGTAAAAAAAAACCTGCTACAGAAACTGCAACTGCAACACGAATTCAATGAGAGCCTGGATGGGAAGATCCCTCTTCTGAAAGGCCTATGATACATGCTGGCGAAAGCCTTTGGGAAGTCAGTTCGCCGACATATCTTCTCACGGCCAAGGCGAAAACCAGGATAGGGACCTGAAACATCAGAACCCTATATAAGAGAGGGAAATCAGCTCAGGCAGCCCAAAAAATGAAGAGCTATGGCATCAAGCTCTTTGGTCTGTGGAAGACCAGGTGGAATGGCAACGGTCAGACCAGACTTTTGTCTACTCTGGACATGAAGACCCTGACCCTGATCACACAAGGAGTAGCAGTACTGATGACACCGGAGGCTGCAAGTGCACTAACAGCGTGGAAACCTGCCCTGCGTACCGCAACGCGGGCGCACGCGTGCACCTATGACGGGCGGGCCGTACCGCAGCGAAATTTGAGTGAGCGCGCGTACTTGCTTTAGATGTAGTACGCCACGGGCGCAAAGATGGCCGCCATGGTTGTCGAGTTGAGGTATGTCGATGATATTCACGGTGGATCTTCTAATAAATAAGTATTTTGCAACAGATAGATATATACGACGACAAAGAAGTGTATTAAAAGTTCAGATTTCATCGTCATGTCTTTCTAGAGATGGTAGATGAATTCGCCTTCGATCTTGAAACTCCGAATCGGGACCACAACAACAGAAAGTCTGCTCGTCGTTTGTTTTTACATGATATACTTGACTACCACATTGCTCTTTCCACATAATCTTTAATTCTTATGGACTTTTTTTTCCTCTTTTAGTTCCCAAATGAATGCCACTAGAAGTATATTGTTTGGCGCTGCAATAGATTGCTTCTATTAATTAGTCGTCGTTGTCAAATATGTCCATCAACAAAATTATATTCACGACTTCGCTGTCAGCCGCCATTTTAACAGGCGCCCACGGTGGGCGAAGGGTATCACAAGCTCTTTAGGGCGTGAGTGAGCGCCCGCGATGAGTGCCCGCGTTACGGTACGCAGGGCAGTTTCACCATGACTCATGTCAGTTCAGTTCAACTCCAAAGGCAGAAAAATCACTGTCATTCAGTGCTATGGACCTAGCAACACAAATAAAGATGAAACGGAAGACTTTTACAAATCCCTACAAGCACTGGTAGATTGTACTCCAAAACGAGACCTGAAGATCATAATGGGCAACATGAACACCAAAGCTGGAAATGACAACACAAACAAAGGACAGATAATGGGAAAGCACAGTGTCGGCAACTGCAATGAGAATGGTGAGGTGTTCAGACTTCTTGGATTACAGGAGACATGGAAAACTGCCTGCACACTCGTCCTGGGAAAGAAAGAGAAAGAGCACAAGGTATGGCTGACCTTAGGGACCTGGCAAAAGATAGAGGAAAGGAAAGAGCTAAAGCAGAAGATCAACCAGTATCAAGACCAGCAGGAATAAGAAGAGCTCAGAGTAAAATACTGGGAGATGAACCAAGAACAGAAGAAGAGGGTGAGAGGCAACAAGAGCAGGGCTTCTGCTTACGCAAAAAATTGCGTACAGTATGTCACGACCTGACGTCGGTAATCTGACATGGCGCATTCTCACCAAACGTCACATACCGGCATTCGTGCATTGCGCATTCTTTTTAAATGAAAAACACGAGATCACTTCCAGGTTGGGACGTCCGTTTGTTAATACACCAAAACTTCACAATACATAACAATGCATACAACTTCAACCAGAACAGTTTAAATCAACGCTCAGCAAGCACCTTAAATCTCTAAGGGTGCACTTCACAGACTAAGGGGTGCACATGCACCGCTACTTAATACCAATGTCTGAGTCTTTCAGTTCGCTTCTCGAAGGGTCTCAGTTACTTATTAACAGTTCAAACAGCTCTTACCCTGATCATCCTTTAAACGGCATGAACGTCACATTGTCCCTTCCACCTGGGTGCCGAAGGTACTCAGTCTCTGGCACCTGCTCACACTCGTCAAGTCTCTCTTGACTTTCTCACGTCGAGCTAGTCGTTCCCACACACAGCAGTGGAGTTGCAGAAGACACTCTCTCACTTCCCCGCACACAGCAGTGGAGTTGCTGAAGACAGGCCTCCTGTCGGCGCTTCTGTCGTCGAAACGCCCTCAAGCTGTTCCGGAAGATGGGGGGGGGGGTGTTCCTCTCCTCAGGCCACCATCATTCCTGTTACTGGTGTTGTCGTCGTCGACGTCGACTCCGGCTGACAAAACCTCTAGCCGTTCCGAGCCCGGCGCCGCACTCCCCCGCACACAGCAGAAGAGTCACTCTCCGCACACAGCAGAAACTTGGAGACTCTACAATGTCTCCGGTACACGACACACCTCGCTCGCACCTCCAAACAGCTTCTTCACGGACACACTCTCTGTGTTAATCCAAAAACAAGTGTCTCTCCCCTCCTCGCGAGCCTTTCTACCCTCCTCTATATATACACCCTCTGTCACCATCGACACGGGGTGAGCTCTACCCGCTTCGCACGTGAGGTCCGAAACTCATGGGGTATCCAAAAATCACGAGGCCCACAATTTCCACTAACATTAGGACATTCACAAGTGACAACCTTCCATCCCCTTCCACCAAACTAAGGCGGGATCATGGGAAAAAAAACAAAACTAAGGAGGCACGGACTGGTCCGTGACATTCCTCCCTCCTCTAAATAAAAAAATGTTGCAAACATTTTTCTAAGTGACTATTGTAACATAAGTCAATCATTATCCACTTTTCACATATTATTCACATTTCTTATCATGAAGATAAATAAGATACCTCTTTCAAGACAAATACAATACAATTAATCAGCTGGACAGGTTGCAAACTGACCATGACCATAACTCTCTAAAAAAAAACAACACAACAGCAATGCAATTTTCATAAAACAGTAGTTTTCAAGGTATTAGTTGATCCATTTCCGCTCGTGATAGAGCGTCTGCTATTCTATTGTCTGTCCCTTTAATTGCTTCTATAGTGAATCTATATTCTTGAAGGGCCAGAGCCCAACGCATAACTCGGCTGTTTTTATATGGTGTTGAGCGGAGGAACAGAAGTGGCTTGTGATCAGTCTGGAGCACGAATTCTGCTCCCTGAAGATATCGAGCCAACTTTATGATCGACCAAACAATGGCAAGGCACTCTTTTTCTATGGTACTATACCTAGTTTCTCTATCCAACAGCTTTCGACTAATGTAAATGACGGGAAGTAATTTATCTTCATGTTTTTGTAGCAGAACGGCCCCCAACCCAACCCCGCTGGCGTCTGTTTGTAATACAAATGTTTTCCTAAAATCGGGGAGTTGCAAGATGGGGAAACGGGATAGTACCGTCTTAACCCTTTGCAAAGCTTCTTGACACTGTACCGTCCAAGAAATGGTCCGTGGATGGGTACCTTTAATAAGGTCGCTAATGGGTGATACAAGGTCGGCATATTCAGGGATGTAACGGCGGTAATATCCAATCAACCCCAATAGTGATCGTACCTGCCGTTTCGTGCTGGGCGTTTGTAAGTCTAGGATTTTGGTTACTAGGGAAGGTTCTGGTTTCAGTTGCCCACGCCCTATCCGGTGTCCCAAGTATTCAAGTTCGCGAAAGCCCGCTTGTAATTTAGAGGGCCGGGCAGTTAATTGGGAACTTTGCAAAATATTGAGCACCTGCTTTACATGCTCAAGGTGATTCTCCCAATCATTGCTACCAACTAGGAGGTCATCAAAATAATGGTACGTTGAGCATTGCTCCAATTTGAGGGACCTCATTGCTCTGGCGAACGTGGCTGGAGCCGTAACTAACCCGAAGGGCATTCTTGTCCATTGAAATAACGCCGAGCGGGGTCTGGAAAGCTGTTTTGTGACGGTCCTCCTTTCGTACCGGAATTTGCCAGTATCCTTTTGCAAGATCTATTTTGGTAAAGTACTTGGCATCTGCTAGCTGGTTAATGACCGCTTCTGGGTCAGGTATAGGTTCCGCGTCAAATTTGGTTATTTTATTGAGTGCTCGATAGTCGATGCAGAATCGGATGGAACCGTCTTTCTTAGTGACCAATAGCACTGGTGATGAAAAAGGGGAAGTGGAGGGTTCTATTACCCCCATTTTCAGCATTGTACTGACTTCCTTCGCAATTTGTCGTTGCATAGCAAACGGGAGTGGGTATGGTTTTTGCCGTACAATGACGTCTGCAGTGAGCTCAATGACATGTTCTACAGGTCCGTTAAAATGTCCAGGTTCTGACGTGAGGACCTGCTGAAAACGTTGGAAAAGACCCATAAGTTGTGTTTTTCGTTGCGGAGGAAGCATTTCGTCTATTTTTACTGAAGTCAAGTCCTCCACAGTGTCCATTGACAGAGTGGGTAAGGACACCTTGTCATCTGCTGTTGAGGATGGAATTATTGCAAGATTGCAACAGCTAGGTGCCTGAGGGAGCAGATATGATTCCGATTGCACAACCGGAATTTGAGTTTGACTTTGAGGAGTCATTTCAGGCGAGAGAATATCTGCAAAACTGATACATTCGCCTCTGGTAGTTTCTTCCTGGGGAGGAAATCCTGCTTCGAGGAGTGGAGTGACGGATACTGCGGCACTGATGTTTTCCCTTCTGTAGTATTTCTTCAACATATTAATGTGGAAGATTTTATCTTGACCTTTGATTCGCAAACGATAGTCAGGATGTAAGACCTGCGTGATGCTATAGGAACCCTTCCATTTCATCAACAGCTTGTTGGCTTTAGTGGGTAGCAATATTAAAACTTCGTCGCCTGTCTGCAATCTTCGTTCTTTCGCTTTCTGATCATAGTAGCGTTTACTCCGAGTAGATGCCTTGTCGGAGTTTTCAGCCGCCAGTTGCAATGATTCTCTCAAAGTGTTCTTCAAGTCAAGGATGTATTGAAATACCGTTTTTTCTTCTCCGGGTGTTTGATCATCCTCCCAAAGGGAAGCAAGTAAGTCCATTGGTCCTCTAGGTCTTCGTCCGTACAGTAGTTCGAACGGTGAGAATTTAACGCTTTCGTGTATGGTTCCACGACAAACAAAAAGGAGGGCGGGAAGGTATCGATGCCATTCTCTTGGATGTGCTGCGGTGACTTTACGTAGCATAGGTTTGATGGTGCCATGAAACCGTTCTACGCACCCGTTGGTCTGTGCATGATATGGTGAGGTACGTAGTGCCTTGATGGAAAGCGTTTGCAGCAAGTCTCGCAAGGTCTGATGTGAACTGAGATCCTCGATCGGATAAAATCTCTTTAGGGAATCCCACTCTGCTCCAAATCGTCATCAACGCTTCGCCAATAGTTTGAGTGTCAATCTTTTTTAAGGGTATGGCTTCCGGATATCGTGTAGGCGATATCGATGACTGTGAGGATATGCGTATGTCCTTCTGCGGAAGGTGGGTGTATGGGTCCTACTAAATCAATGGCGATCCTCTGGAATGGCTCTTCTATTATGGGTACCTTGACGAGGGGAACTACACGATTGCGTCCCTTAGCTGACGTTTTTTTGGCATATGTCACAAGTTTGGCAATACTGGCGTACGTCCCTCCGTATGCCAGGCCACCAAAAGTGGCTGAAGACTCTTTCGAGAGTATTTCTCGCGCCTTGGTGTCCAGCGAATGGGCTGTCATGGGCATATTCTAAGACAGTAGATCTCAGAGCCTGTGGCACAACTATTTGAGTGACATCTGATTGCTGTGACCGTTGAAAATGTCTGTAAAGGATACCCTTCTCCACTTTGAAGGAGCTGTTTAACCAGTCGGTTTTCGTAAAGTAAGATGTTAGGGTGCGATCTTCCCTCTGCTTTTGGATTAACTCCGATTTAGAAATGCCTACTGCTGGTAAGGCTGGCCTCAAGAGTGTGGGTGTTTGGTTCGCTTCCCTGGCTTGTGCTCTTGTAACTACTGCAGCGCTTATTGATACAGGTTGGTATTCGGCTGTGAACGTTACCTCCTGCACGCCGGGAACGTTGCCTATTATGACATCAGTTACTGGGTTCTTGATTACACAACATGTAAGAGGTCCAGTGAAGAAAGGCGTGTCCACCTGCACTCGTGCTAGAGGAAATACTTCCTTACGTCCTCCGAAGGTAAGACACGTTTGGCTTTTTCCCAGATATTCTGAAGGTGCCACTAAGCTCGCTCGAATGCCAGCTGTAGTCGCTCCAGTATCCCTCAGAACCTGCACTGCTTTTCCTTTTACTAGCCCGGGGTAAAGAGGCAATGACCCCGCCTCTTGCGTGGTGGTAGAACACAAGACTGCGACGTTTGCCACTTCCTGGTTTGCATCACACACCGACGCGGGTTGAGCTCGTTGTCTATTATTGGCACAGAAGCGCGCTGTGTGTCCATAACCTCGGCATGTAAAACATTGAAGTCTGGTACTTGGTTTGATAGAATCAGGCTTGGACTGGTTTGGAGGTACTGTTCGTTTTTGTTCATCAGGCTTGAACTGATTTGGCGATACAGTTCGTTTTTGTTCTCTCCACGGCCGCCGGTTTACTGGTGGCGAGTTAGTCGATGATCTATTTCTATTGTCGACTGGTGGAGTCCTAGGAGAGTAGGTACTACGAGGGGTTGGTCTATTAGTTGTCCCTTGCGGTCTAGCAGTCCTTGGGGTTGTGCAGCTTGCATTCGCAAACATGGTTGTTTCCTGTCGGCGCGCTATGTTCTTACCAGGATGGGCCTTCCGATACTTCTCAGCCGAATCTATCATTTCTGCTGCCGATTTAGGGTCCCTTTCCTTTAGAAATACTGCCATATCTTTAGAAATGCTCTGCATTATCTGTTCTCTTAAGACGAGGTCTCGCAGGCTTTCGAATGACTTGTCTATCCCTGCCAACGTTAACCATCTATCCAGTAAACTGGTTACTCTAGTCAGAAAAGCGGGCATAGACTCTCCCTCAGCTGGTCTCACTGACCTCAGTTTTTCTCGGAATCCGTCTTCCGTACACTGGAATTTCAACAATAATTGCTTTCTTAACTCTTCATACGCCACTTGTCCCTGCGCACAGAGTGCGTGATATAACTTGAGAGCTTCCCCCTGAATTGTAGCGGACAAATGTAATGGCCACAAATGTCTGGGCCATCGGAGGGCTTCTGCATGGGCCTCGAAACGGAAAAGAAAAGAATCTATGTCATCTAGGTCTTCCTTAAAGAGAGGTAATTTCGGAATAAATCCTTTAGGGGTTACTTCTCTTACTTGTGCCTCGCCATTAGGTTGACCATTTCCTAACCTAAGTCTAGCTAGTTCAAATTCCCTCTCTCTTTCTCGCTCACGCTCCTCCCGTTCTGCCTGTTCTTTCTCTCTTTCTCGCTGAATCTTTTCTTTTTCCAATCTCTCCTCCCTTTCTGCCTGTTCTTTCGCCAACCTCTCCTCCCTTTCTGCCTGTTCTTTCTCTCTCTGAATCTTTTCTTTTTCCAACCTCTCCTCCCTTTCTGCCTGTTCTCTCGCTCGTCTTTCTTCCCTTTCATTTCTCTCCCTTTCAAGTCTCTCTTCCCTTTCCGCCTTCTCATATTTCTCTATTCGCTGAATTAAATACTTAGTGAGCGCCTCACCCGTTAAACCTATGCTCTCCCCTTGCGCTTTAAAGGCCTCAATATCCATGATTACTTCTAAAAAAAAATCAAATGCCGTACAAGAAAAGAAAATCAAAATTCCCAACTACAGAGCTATACCCTGCCACGAGTCAGAACAAGTTAACAAAATCAAATTTACGTGACAAGAAAAGAAAATCAAAATTTACGAGGGATAACACTATCCTTCAAACACATACGTTTAAAATTAATTATACTTCACTTAAACAAAATATCATGAAAGGAAAAATGCTTTTCAAACACTCCAGAAATACTAAAGACTAAGGCCTGTTTTCTTTTTCTTAAAACACAAACCAAGAAAAGATACCTACAGAGAAGAAAAGAAAAGAAAGCAGTAGAGAAAAGACAGATGGCGGAAAAGAGCGTGAAAAGACACAAAAAACAAACAAACAAAGGCAAGACACAGAAACTAGACCTTACTGGGGGACGAACTGTACACACCCCCAGACCCGTAGAGCTGGAGACGGGAAAATATAAAAAAAAACAAAGCAATTCTGCACACAGCCTAGGCTACCCTAGCACGTGGAAAACGCAATACACACTTTCACTCACACTTACACAGGAGCGTCCCAAACCAATACATAAAACATAAAAAAGATTCTAAAGCAAAGTTCCTAGAGGTGGGAAAGATAGACACACACAACAGCAAGACTAGACCTAAGGCCCTCTCTGTCGACTGAACTATACAAGCCGGCAGACCCGTGTAATCGGAGACGGGATGAACACAGAGACGAAAACTTCAAAATTCATAAATTTGGCTGACTGCCAACCGTGTACACAAACTGCTGATACCAACTTCTAATAAACGAGCATACAACTTCTAAGCAACGTGTGTACAAACTTCTAAACACATGCATACATACAAATTCTCACCAACGTGTATACAGACTTCTAATAAACGTGTATACGAGAGACTATCCCTCCCTGAAGTGATCACGTCGGGGTCACCAAATGTCACGACCTGACGTCGGTAATCTGACATGGCGCATTCTCACCAAACGTCACATACCGGCATTCGTGCATTGCGCATTCTTTTTAAATGAAAAACACGAGATCACTTCCAGGTTGGGACGTCCGTTTGTTAATACACACCAAAACTTCACAATACATAACAATGCATACAACTTTCAACCAGAACAGTTTAAATCAACGCTCAGCAAGCACCTTAAATCTCTAAGGGTGCACTTCACAGACTAAGGGTGCACATGCACCGCTACTTAATACCAATGTCTGAGTCTTTCAGTTCGCTTCTCGAAGGGTCTCAGTTACTTATTAACAGTTCAAACAGCTCTTACCCTGATCATCCTTTAAACGGCATGAACGTCACATTGTCCCTTCCACCTGGGTGCCGAAGGTACTCAGTCTCTGGGCACCTGCTCACACTCGTCAAGTCTCTCTTGACTTTCTCACGTCGAGCTAGTCGTTCCCACACACACAGCAGTGGAGTTGCAGAAGACACTCTCTCACTCCCCGCACACAGCAGTGGAGTTGCTGAAGACAGGCCTCCTGTCGGCGCTTCTGTCGTCGAAACGCCCTCAAGCTGTTCCGGAAGATGGGGGGGGGGGGGGTCCTCTCCTCAGGCCACCATCATTCCTGTTACTGGTGTTGTCGTCGTCGACGTCGACTCCGGCTGACAAAACTCTAGCCGTTCCGAGCCGGCGCCGCACTCCCCCGCACACAGCAGAAGAGTCACTCTCCGCACACAGCAGAAACTTGGAGACTCTACAATGTCTCCGGTACACGACACACCTCGCTCGCACCTCCAAACAGCTTCTTCACGGACACACTCTCTGTGTTAATCCAAAAAACAAGTGTCTCTCCCCTCCTCGCGAGCCTTTTCTACCCTCCTCTATATATACACCCTCTGTCACCATCGACACGGGTGAGCTCTACCCGCTTCGCACGTGAGGTCCGAAACTCATGGGGTATCCAAAAATCACGAGGCCCACAATTTCCACTAACATTAGGACATTCACAAGTGACAACCTTCCATCCCCTTCCACCAAACTAAGGTGGGATCATGGGAAAAAAAACAAAACTAAGGAGGCACGGACTGGTCCGTGACACAGTATGCCTTAAAAGTTCGGAGGACCCCTTCAATTTTCGTTAGTGGGGTCCCAGGGGACCCCTTCAAATTTGGGCGAAGAACAGATATAAAATTGGGTAAGTGTAGTGTCTGACATCGTAGCCCAACCTATTGTTGTCGTCTGCTAAAAGGTGAGAGTAACTTCCCTTGCACTGAGTTTTTTCCTTACCGGGAAGAGTTCCATTAACCTATTTTCAAGATGTCATTGACAGCGTGATTAAAATCATTGTCTAAGAAACAGAAAGAAAGTGAGCACCCAAGTACAGTGAGCATAAGCTCATCACAGATGCTTGCACAGACTTCATGGCACAGAAATCTCGCCGTTTATGACTAGACATTACAGTGCTTTAATGTGTGCCTGAAAGGCAGTTGAACAAAGTATGTTGATTTGTTGATTTTTTTTCACATTGTAAAAGGACCCCTTACAGTTAGCCTGGGACCCCTTAGAAATCTGAAAAAGGAGTCCCTGGGACCCCAAAGAATTTAGCCTTAGCAGAAGCACTGAAGAGACAGTTTGCACACAGGATGGCAGAAGAAACAGAACAAGCAGCTGGGCAAAATAATACAAAGAGATTATACGAACCAGATCCAATGGCGTGGTGTAGTTGCAGCCGTATGATCTGCTGGGGGCATAAAGGAATAAAAAGAAGGAGAATGCATGTCCCTACAGCAAGAACAAGCAACCTTGGAAAAGAACAGTAGAGAGCGAGGCAAAGGACATCAGAACCACATGGGCCCAACTGAAGGCTGCTGCCCAAAACCGGGTCCACTGGCGAGGTGTTGTTGCAGCCCTGTGATCCTAGAGGAGCAACAAGGACTAAACTAAACTAACAGCAAGAACTTACCTTGTTCCTGTGCAGGCTGGACATCCAGGTCATCTGTTGTCTTCAAGATATCCAGAATATTGATCTTAGGTTTTACTCCTGGTACAGTGTAAAATTAACATTAAGCTTCAGTTACAGTATAAAATTAATGCTAATTTTTTTTACGGTGTAAAATTAACATTAATTTTCGTCATTTTTTCTTCATTGATTCCTTCTTACTCCTTTCACCCTTGGTGCTTAAATATTTCATACAACAACAAATAAAAACAAATTTAAATTAGTCTGCAAATTAAAATATATGTATCCTCTATGACTGAAAATAGGGTTTCTTGAATGATTGGCATGTGAGACCTAAAGGTGGAACTTGAGACCTAAACTATGCTGCTAAATAAGACTGGTATTTAAGCCCTTAAGCTGAAACCTTGAATGACTGGAAGATCCTAAATGGCTCCCTGAGTGACTAGGTCTGTATGTACTTACCAGGCTGTGACTTGACCTCCAGATTGACTTGAACCATTCCCTCCCCCTGAACACACTGCTCCACTAAGCTCTTGCTGCCATCAAGCTGTCAACATCAATATAACCATCAATATAGCACCTGTAGTCAGCACTGCCACTACTAGCATATAGCTCTACCAAGAATTAGCTTTTCCTGACCCTCTTTAATTGTGTAAATAATTAGTTTCCTAACCCAAAAATAATGAACACCACCAACATACCATGCCCTATCAAGTATTAGTTTTTCATCCCCCTCTTCAACTGATTGAAATAATAAGTTCCTAAACACAATAGATGATTAACAGGTGAAATCTGATCGCAGGCTACCATAAATTTCAGATTATAAGTCACAACTTTTTTCCTCCAGCTTTGAACCCTGCAGCTTACATAGTGATGTGGCTTGTTTGCAGATTTTTATTATTCTAATTAATTTTTTGATGAGCTCCATGTTAAAATGTTAACTGCTCACATTTTAAAATCAAAGCCACATACGACTGAAGCAATCAGGTCATTTACTCAAGCACACACCCTCATCATGCTGAAATAAAGATGAAATGCCTAAGAAGGAAATTTCAAATTGAAGGCGACCAGCCTGGCCATTGAAATAGTTGTATATATTTGCAGATTATATGCAGGTACAGTCAGTAGACCAAAATTTTCAGTACAATCTTTCACAAACATACACACACAGGTAAACACACATGCACGTGTACACTCTTACATTAAAAGCGATGTACTAAAATATTCCATCAAACCTACTTGCCATATCAAAGAATATTATTCTAAGCAAATAACACTGCAGGCAGACAACAGAAAAATATATAGGCTATAGACATACTGCATTAAACTATGCATCTACTATCTGTACTGATGAATCAAGAAAAAAGAAAGGTGATTTAGGCCAGTGGTTCTCTGAGTATTTCGGACCGTGGACCACTTTTCTTAAGGTAAAAAATATGGCGGACCACCAAGGCCTAAAATCACTCTGTACTATGAATTTCAAATTTAAATTGCCGCATTAGTTTCAGTACAATTCAAAACTAAGTGTCCTTTTGCGACAATAGTATAGTAATAAGTTGACATAAAACTACGTACTTAACTGAAGTCTTCTACAAGCCTATCTGGCGATTTGCTGACATATGATGACTGTCAGCCGCGGACCACCTGACTTACGCCCGTGGACCACTAATGGACCACACTTTGAGAACCACTGATTTAGGCTACACCCCAGTGTAGTAACAGCTATTATATTAGACTACTATAGAAAATAGTGTCAATAATAAAAACCCTTTTTTTCACCCATCCCATTAAGTACATGACTGCTGTACTTACATTACTTCTGCTATCTTTTTTATGCTGCTTCTTTAGGTCACCTGTGTTTACATATCTTACCTAATAACTCTACACATCTAATAGATAACAAATAACATTGTTAAAAAATACTCTTTTTCAGAGAAAAACCCTGTGATCTTCCAGTTCAAAGTGATATTCTAGCACACTCCCTTCAACAACTATAACCATATAAGGAAAAAATGCTTCAAATATCTTACTGGGTAGCTATCTTGCAAGTAAAACTGATGATCTGCCAGTGAGCACTGTAGCCGCACCTCCAGAAGGCGCTTGAGTGTTGAGAGGGGCTCGGCAATGTCCATGTGCTGAATGATGAGATTCTGGTACTGTGGAGCAGGCTGCTGTAAGCCTTCACCATCTCCTTCCAGTTCTTCTTCATAGACAATCCTAGCACACAAATGCAATAAATACTAACATCTTTATTCTGGTACTGTGTAGTAGTACTGTAAGCCTTCACCATCTCCTTCCAGCTCTTCTTCACAGAGAATCCTAGCACACAAATAGAGAACTGATCTTTTGAAGTCAGGATTCCTTCTTTATAGACAATCTAGCCCACAAATACACTACAGCACAAAAACATCTTTATTAATCTTTTTTAAGGAAATTATCTGCCAATGTTACTACTACATAATACATTAAACATTGTATGATACCTCAAGTATGACATTAACTATCAGTATACAAAAACAAAAAAAACAAAAAAGACTGGGTGCTCTGGCACCAGGAACCAGCAATATGAGAACCTTCACTCAAAGATGTGTCCTATCCATGATTTGGTTGTATATGTGGATTGCCACTGGAATTCATAAAGTGCAGATAGCAAGCGATTCCGGCGATCCTACCTTCTGTCTATGCCTCTGTTGTCAAATTCCTGTTGGAGTTGATAAGAGTCATCGACTAAAATTGCAGTTTGTTGTACAGAAGACTGCGATAGTCTCTGAAGACATTCTGCTCCCTCCCAATCACCCATCTGTTTTCTAAATGTTTTTTTTCAGCTTGTCTCTATCATCTTTTGCTATGCTTTCGCCCCAGCACACTAGGCCAAAAGTCATGGTCCAGCACATTATAGAAATGTAGAATAGTTGCAGAGTTCTCCGCGGACATTAAAAGATCTGAGTTTTCTCAAACAGGCAGTTATGCATTTCCTTGACAAAACTATCAACATGAGCTTTCCTGGTAAGCTTATCATTGATAGTTATACCTAAATATCTGTAATTGTCTACTCTTTTTACTACCTCACCTTTAATGAGTGTGTCATCAGGTCTTTCCTGAAAACTACAATCATTTCTTTTCTTTTTTTTCTTAACGTTTAACTCTAAATAACTGTTGCCACTCCATGTAGCAAAATGTTCAATCTCCTGTTTGCACTAGGAGTCATCATCATTGAAAGTCCTGTAAGTTGCACATCATCTGCAAATGTAACTATAGGGCAGTTTTCATTTCTACGTCTACACTCCACTGTGAACCAGGCAAACAAAGATGGGAGAGAGTACAGCCACAGTGTCGTACAGCAGGGGTAGGCAAAGTACAGCCTGCGGACGTCTTTGGGCTGGCCCTTTACCCAAAATGTGAAGTCCACTAGTCTGTTTTTTGTTGATTTTTTTTTAAAAAGAAAAACCTAGGTTAATTTGATTGAAATTTGTCAAATACAACTTGTTGTTAGAAATCAGCAGCATGTAACAGTTAATCACAGACAAAGAACACAAATAACAATGCGGCTGACGTAGTCATAAGAAAGCAGCAACAACTGCCTTTAAAGAAAAGGCTGGCAGCAACAAGACTATTTGTTTTGCTTCAACATAGTCTGACCAAAGTTTACCAATGTTTTGACACGAATGTGTCATCGGTAAGGTTAGATGCCTTGCTGCCTAGCATGTTTGGGTTACCCGCTCCTCCTCACAAACTGAAACAGTCTGATCTTAATCATAAGTTCAGTTGTTCAATGTCTGCTAGCGGAAAAGGTGACAGTTTTCATGCAGTAAGTTAGGACCGTAGCAGTTATGGGTGACAGGAAAAAGAGAAAGGTGGATGGTGAGCGTCAAAAATTCAACAAAGGGTGAACAGCACAATATTTTTCACAGGTGTTGGAGATAAAGTTGTGCATAATTTGCAGAGAAGGCATTGCAGTTTTTAAAGAGCACAATCTGAACGTCATTTTGGCACAAAACATCCAGGGTATTGCAGCGAACTATCCAAATATGCAAGGGCAGAAAAACAGATCAATTGGTTAAACAGTTGAAGAACCAACATACAGTACAAAACCCAGCAGGCCGCAACAAAAGTGAGTTTCACTGTGGCATATAATATTGCAAAAGACAACAGGGCATTTGTGGACAGCGAGTTCCTCAAGAAGTGCACGCTTGATGTGGTCAAAATCGTGTGTCCAGCAAACGAAGACTTTGAAAATATTAGCTTATCCAGAAGAACAATGACACACCAAATAGAACACATGCAATATGATTTGCTGGAACAGCTGATGGAGCAATTTGACTGATATTCACTCGGGTTGGAGGATAGTACAGATGTTACTGATACTGCACAGCTGCTTATTTTTATCCAAGGTGTTAATGATGACTTGGATATAATCAAGGAACTGCTTTCAATGGAGTCAATAAAAGACACTACAACAGGGAAGGATTTGCTTATAAAAATGAAAGAGTGCATCGAGAAGCATGGACTTCTATGAAGAAAATTGAGAAGTGTCACAACTGATGGATCTCCAAATTTAACCGGCAGGAACATGGGTCTTCTGACCACAATTCAGTAAACTGTTAATGAAATATATCCAGACCACAAGTTCACCTTTCTTCATTGCATTAAAAAGAAGCGCTGTGCACAAATGTATTAGACATGAACCATGTTTGTGAGCACTGTTACGAAAATTGTGAACTTTGTTAGAACAAGAGGGCTCAACCACCAGCAATTCATCTCTGTCACTACACTATGGGGTCTAGGCATGTGTGATGGGCGGAGCCTCGTAGTAAGGTCTTTACTACACTCTCGACTACTCCGCCATCCATGCCAACATAATCATGTGCGCGATGCACTTTCACTAAATTCCTAATTAACGCTAATTACTGACTCAAGGCCCCAGCGCACGTCCCAACAAACAACACGACACAATTTTAGTGAAAGCAAAAAATACTTATTAACGAAGCAAGAAACAAATGCTGAGAGCTTAACAAAACAATGAGGAAATAAAAAGAACATGCAAATAACTAATTCCCTATCTTGGCTACTTATCTAAGGTGTCCTTAATACTAATTCAGATACGCAATGCAGAAGAAATGATGGCCAATGACCTTGTTTGTCCGTTGTCCGGCACCGAGACGAAAGATGTACTAAGTAGAGAGTTGGGACGAGCACTCGCGCATACCGTCCCCTTGCACCAGTGTGCTCCCCATTTCTGTCACTAGCAGGCCTGAAGTTTCCCCATGTAGGAATCAGTGCCAGCTCTTGTGACCAGAATAACGTGTCCTGCTGTGCTCCCAAGAGTAGATCATGGGTTCACAGGTACAGAGGTCACTCTGCTTTTACACTCGGGCTTACGAGTGGGCTGTACACCTTCTTGGCCGGTTCCTACTCCTCGTTTCTTATCTGACTGGTAGTAGCTGACTACACGTGGTAAAAGACTTGAGTTGCGAAGTACTCTTCTGATGCGCACCCTCCAAGAGTCAAGTAGCGAAGCGTTGATTTTGTTCCCAACACAATATTAAAATGTGTGGCTTGGGCCACACATGCACCCCATTGGTTAGTCACTCTCACAAACATCCTCATGCTTACCACTACGACCAATCACGCATCACCGATAGTGTGAGACACAGTAATCCAGGTTCTATGTGGATTCCCACCTTGCCCTTGACCTGTCCAAGATCCGAGCAGTTTTACCCTTTCAAACCATGGGAAAGTCAATTAGCGGCCGTCCCTTCTCTGCATGGACACATCAACCTCCAACTGTTGCAAGACCCATCTAGCTCCTTCTTTCAGCACCGGTGTCCAGTCAGTGGTAACAAAAACAAACGCTGTTCTCAAGGGCTAAGTGTATCAGTCCTTTACTTAACGATTTTCTGCTACTGACATCCTCTGAGCACATTTCGTTTGTGACACAAGCATTTTTTTAAAACTGTGCCTCTACTTTTGATTTTATGGTTCAGAATTTCAAGCTTAAATGTGATTTTTAACTAAAAGTGCTCAAGTGAACTGATAAGTGTTAACCATCTTCAAGTCTTTGGCACAGTCAAGAAAATGCCCAAGGGAAGTATTTTGTAAAATCTGTTTGCTTGTTGGAGCAGCTACACAGTCAAGCTATCTTCCAAAGTGCTTTCTTAACAGGAGAAAAACATTTACCACTCTTTGACACAAACCCTAAACAGGGAGAAAAACACTTACCCTTCGACACAGACTTCCTCTGCTTCGGTCTTGAGCCTTTTCTCATCAGGCAACACAACCTCCTCCACCACCATGTCGCCTTCCACACCTAACACAGGTGATGCTGCTCTCTTCATGCTTCAAGCTGTTCAACATCACAATTTCAAACTAATAAACATTAAAATGACAACCCAATCTCAAAGAAATCCACACATTTTGATAGCATTCACTCGTTTTGATGGTCTTAACATAAACAGCTAAAAAGGCTAGTTTTCATACTTTTACAATATTAATAATCATGATCCATACTGAACAGTAAATGTGTTATAGCTGTACACATAACATTAATCAAAATAATCTAGCAGACACCATTTAACATGGTTAACAATCTACACCTATCGCTCACACAAAAATGAAAATTTATAGGAAGGTCATAAAATTTTCCTAGGAACTCCTAACTGATGGGTCAGAAGAAAAGTGAATAAAATAAAATAGTATTTGCACCCCTATAGGAAAAGTCATGCCACTATATGAATGTACATGAAAAAGTGTCTTTCTCTTTTGTTGTGGCATTTATCAGCTAACTGGTACAGGCTGCACTGGTCAACATTGCTATTATTACTGACTTAAAAATGGTCCTGATCTTTAGTATCTTGGTGCGCTGAACACAAATATGACTATGACAATTTTTTATTGGCTCTCATTTTGAAAATATTTGATATTGTTCATTTTCTATGTTTCACCCTGTAAATTTATCCAGTAGGACTGTAACAACATCCTAAGTAAGCCTATAATGATGTAATATTGCATCATATTGCACAATACCATAATGCACATATCCTCCCGAGTTCATTGCATTATTTCTTTATTCAATGAAGTACTGCCTGGCTGCTACTGAAGCTGACATCAGAAGTACTATATGTATTTATCATCAGTGCTGGTCTCCATTTCACATGCTTGTCTTGTAGCTCTGTTAGTACCTGCTCTCAGATCAGATCTGCAAAGTTTATGTTGTAATCAGCCTTCCACCAATAAAAATGAAAGTGTAATGGTTATGGAGGGTTTCACATGATGTTATCAAAAAAACAGCATAGGTGAAGAGGGCACCTTTGATAGATATACTGTAAAAGAACACTCCCATTTGGTTATCTGGCAGTATTGTGCTATTCTGTTTGTTGATGGTCAAACATCTCGCCATGCTCCATTTTCTTGTGGCGTCCCTCAAGGCTCAGTACTTGTTTATTCTGTATATGAAACCACTTTTATCTCGCATCCAGTCTCACAATGTTTCTCATCAATCATATGCTGTATACGCAGCTGTACTGGTTCACTCCACCGGCTGAGTCTCACTCTAGTCTGCATTAATGAAGTCAAAGACTGGATAATGTCAAACAAACTTAAACTCAATGATGATAAAACGGAAGCCCTATGTTCAAGAAGAACAAATCCCTCTTCACTTGTTTGTCCATCAAGTCATATCAAGGTGGGCGAAACAAACATCACCCTTGCGTCCTCCACAGGAATCTGGGATTCATTGTTACTGCAGACATGACTCTTGCTAAACAAGTTACAGCTGTCTATCAGTCTGCCTATTATGAACCATGCAAGATCAGCGCCATCTGTCACATTCTGTCTACATGCGTTACCAACACTCTTGTCTGTGCGTTTGTTTCTGTACCTCTTATGCTGTCCATGTTTTGTTCTTGTTCTTAAGTGCTAAGAGCATGCTCCTTAGGAGTGTGAGTATGCGCTTTAAAAATTTTGGATTTATTATTAAGATAAAGGGAATAATCTGGAAATTCATCTCTAGCTAAGCAGATATTAACATCAAATATTACCAAGAGCCATAAGTTAAATGAATAATATAAATACACAAGCTCAGCTGCCTGTTTTAAACAAAGCAATGCAAATAAGTTTAGCCACTCTTTTAATAAACAAAAATGGCTGCTTAGCAATACGTAAGCAAATAATGTATCATAGAATGGCAAATAAATGGTTTTTCTCTTTACACAAACTGTTGTCATTCATTTTATCATGAACTTGTTACTTCAACTATCTTTGCCTACTATTATTATTATGTGCAGTTTATTCCTTGTTGCTCCTTTGAGGAGCATAGGGCCGCATGAACACCTAGCCAGCGGACTTGGTTTGGGCAGCCCTCTTCAGCTGGACCCATGTGGCTCCGATGTCCTTTGCCTCATTTTCTAGAAATCTGTGAAGAGCTCCCCGTTTTCATTGCAGGTGCCGATGCCATATATTACCATGATGAGTTCCATGCTGGTGCCAATCATCTTCCACTTTAGCATTTGGGTCTCCCATAATGATCTTCAGATTTCTTCTTGGTGTGCAGTCAAGCAGAGACTGCAGGGAAGTCTTCTTTTTCCTCTTCCTATGCTGCATTTGTTGATACATAGCATTGGATGATGGCAATCTTCCTTCCTTTGGCATTGAATCTTGCTGACATAAGCCGTGGTGAGACTGGTTCCCAGGCCATCAGCGCCTTTACTGCCTCTGTTGACATCAGCAGTGCTACTCCCTGGGTAAGATCATGGTCCAGGTCTTTGTGGCCAGAGTAAATAATGATTTCTCCTGATGTAAGTCTGGTCTCGCCACTTCCATTCCATCTAGTTTCGCATAACCCGAGAACCTGATGTTGTATTTTCTCATTTCTCTTGCCACTTGATCTGACTTGCTACTTTCATGGAGAGTTCTGATGTTCCAGGTCCCTTCCCTCGTCAAAAGATAAGTCGGCAAGCTGGCTTCCCTAAGGCTTTCACCAGCATGCGTCATAAGCTCTTCTGCAGAGGAAGCATCCCGACCAGACCCTTGTTGTGGTACTGTTGCGGTTTCTGTAACATCTTTTTTTTTTTTTAACATGGGTGGGTTATTAGCCCAAAGCAAAAACCCCAACCTGGAGGGCCAGGGTGCAACATTTTAGTCTGGCCTCTCCCCAGCCTTGTTCGGTTTGGTTAAACCTGTCAGGAGCACAAGGCTCCCACTGACATAGCTCTATGGATCGACAAGGCACACAAGCCACCACACCACTACAAGGTAAGTTGCACCAACTGGTGGTGGATTATATGCAGAGATGTCGCTAATTGGTCTTGGGATGAAATGGACATAGCTACGACAAACTGACTTAGGCTGTGAGGTGATACAACTGCGGGGATATGATTGGCCTCCAAGTTCACTTATGGCAGTTTTACCATCTCACAAACAGATCAGACATGCACATTTTCTAGAAACTTAAGACCAGAATCTTAACCAAATTATTATTTGTACATGTCCTGCCGCTGTAGACAACATACTGTTATGATCAATGGTACCACACTGCAGTGATTCCACCAGGACACTGTGTTTTACTGTTCCCCCTTCTAACATGATATCGTCTCGTTGTTTTTGATAGACCAGGAAAATTCATTCTAAAAAAAAAAACAAAAACGTGATCACTTACTATTCTAATGCACGTGTCCTGAAGAGAAACGATATCGTACCACATGTAAGTATGACCTTTACTTCATCAAGCTCAAGATACCATATGAATAACAAAATTCTAATTTCAAGATATGACATTAAACAAAGTAAACGAATAATTTCACAAAAGGTGGTACCATCGAATGAAGTTTTAAGCCGTGGCAGAAACTCAGGCTATATCACGGCTACCGTTGACTGGAGGGAAATCTCGATGTTGCCACTGGCGGCTTGATATCCAACAACCAATATGGCGGGCATGCAATTTTTACGTATACAACGAGGCACACACTCATGATTACAGGTACGTAGCTTGCACTTTCTAAGCACCACGAAACTGAAAGTTTTAAGATAATGGAGAGATGTTGCTGTGAAAAGAGGAAATAGATGTCTGCAGCGGATGTTTATGAAGAAGACTTCCGGCCAATGCGACCACGTTCAACATCCTGTTTGCAAGACTCTTAGCCATTCGACCGAATTCCTCGCTTTGTTTTCAAAGGGCGTCGCGATTTGCTTGTCTATGGCCTAGAAAGTTTTTGATGTTCATGATAACATATTACTTACCTGAATAAAGACAAAATTTCTCTGGAACTAACTTCACAAGGAAGAAGGATTCTACCGGAAATTTCAGACAACGGAAATCCACAAAAGCGCAGAATTTTTAAGGTTCATGTCACGTGACGCTAGGTCTCGTACAGTCACACTCAAGTCTCGCCAACGAGACGATAATCCAAGGTGATTGGTCCACCGTGTGCCCTTGTACAGTGTCGTACACACTACAGCTCGGTAAGCCGGCGACACAATTTGATTGACATTATTTGTCTGCCTACACTAGAAGACAAAAGCATTGTTTCTTTATGTTGTACTCCGTATTTTTAATGCATCCGCTTACCCTAAAAATATATATACGCCACTTTTTGTAGTCTTTTCAGGCTTCTGCCTCTAGGGCTTGTAGCACAACACAACTACAATATAGAACTAAGTGAAATTCATTATGCCAACGTGGGACCAAAATTAATTATCCATATCATATAGAAATCGGCTACTGGAAATTTAAGTTTCATAATACCTCACCGTACATATTTTTCTTTTTGTCTTTGAATTGTGACAGCATTAGTAATTTAATATTAATGTGTTGTAGCATTGTAAAGCCAAGGACACGAGAAACGAGTGCTTCGGTGTTTTAGAAGCTGAAATGTTCTGATAAAATTAAAGCAAGCCTTTTTTTTTTTTCATTTAGAGAATGTTTCGACATGTCACACGATTTGGAGTTCTCAGAAAAGTAACCTGTCAGGTACAACGAAATCTGGGTGTCAGTGCAGTACTTGCACAGAAATCTGGAACGGCTTTGGATCCCATCCAGCAGCTCTTCTTAGAAAAGATTCGAGAATATAAATCAAAGTGAGTCTTCTCTCTCTTTTGGGGGAAGGGATAGGGATTATCATTTGCATGTGTCAAGAAAAGGGTTAGAGAGGGAATTCTAATGTTTTGCTTGGAGCCAGCAGCTAAGGCTATATTACGGCAAAGCAGCCAACCTGTGAACAGAATCCACGTGCAGAGAAAGAACTGTGTTTAGAGGAGATCTGAACCTAGGACAGCCAGTCCTCACTGTACTGGTGACAGGCACTGACCATTGTGCCACTGGATGAAGGCTGGGGAAGTGGATAGAGTGGAGTCAAGATTAAACTGGACTGTGTCAGGTCTATATTTATGGTTGTGATTGAAAAATAAATCCTTGTGCTGCTTTAATGTTTTTATCTTGTGATACATGGTTCAAATAGTACATTACTCTCAACATTAATATAGCATAGAAGACAGAATATGCAGCCTGACAGCAGTTAAATATGCATGCAGTAACAGATACCAGGAAGCACTATAAAAATAAATGATATAGCAGTTAGGGTTATCACAATATTTCCAACCCTCACCCCTTTACTGTATCATTTCTTTAACGAAAAGCCAGGTATCTTCAATAGATCAGTGATGTTTCAGTGCTGGTAGGGGTAACCATTCTATAGCTGGAAGTAGTTATCACTTTTGTATAACAAAATGTCTTTCAGTTTTCAAGGCTTTTTTTAAAAAAAAAATGTGCTGTTTGCAGATCAGTTCAGGGCAAGCTGCTGGGAGCAACACCTGAAGTGGAGAAGGCTCTGAAGGAGGAGCTGGACAAAGTTGACCGCATGTTTAATGCCACTGGCAAAGACATGACCAAGTTTCCCACCTTTACTTTCACTGGTAAACTGTAAAACTGTAAAACCATTTAATATCTGTTTGTCTAGTGATATTGCATTAGGCACATGTCTAGGTGACTGCCTTCACTTTCATGACTATCACTAATCACACTTGCAGATGCTACTGCATGCATAACTATATGTACAAAAAAGGATAAAATATATTCCTCACTTTGTTACCACACTTGCAGATACCATACAACACCCATACATTTGATTCCACCTTGGACTGAATGCATAGATACCCAAATATGCATGCAAGCATTCATGGACACACACACACATGCATATCTGTACTATTCTTACTGCCCATAGAAACCAAAAACCAAAAGATTGTGATAAGTTTTTGTATGTTTGCTTGTGTGGAGCGACTGGCCTTGTAAATTTGCATCACTACAAGACTGGGACTTACCTGTGCTGTTTTGTAGAAATGGAATGCATATCTGCTATTTTCTATGGAAGTAAAGAACAGGTTCCAGGCACTAGGAGACCAACAATAGATGACCTTAGACGACTTCAATCAAGTCTTACAGGAAACAGGAGAGAAAATACTGGGATACTGGGATTCCAACGGAAAAAGAAAGAACAGACCAGATCCCCCTCAGCTTGCAGACATCCAGCCAGCAGCTATAGACCTTGACATCTGCACAGACCCGCCAAGCCTGGAAGAAGTGACAGCAGCAGTTAAGACAATGAAAAGCGGCAAAGCACCAGGGGCAGATGGAATAACAGCAGAGATGTTGAAAGCAGATGTGAATGTGATAGCTCCAAAGCTGACTGAAATCTTCATGCAAGTTTGGGAATCAAGGCAGCTCCCGGCTGCATGGAAGACAGGGCTCATCTTGAAGTTACCCAAGAAAGGAGATCTTGGAGACTGCAACAGTTGGAGGGGCATAACACTTCTTTCCCTCACCAGCAAGGTCTTTAGCAAGATTGTTTTTGTCAAGACTGACGGCAACCCTTGAGAAAGACCTCCGACCACAACAAGCAGGATTTTGTCCTGGGCGATCCTGCTCTGAACACATCTTCATTCTGCAACAAATTCTGGAGCAGAGCAACGAATGGAACACACCACTGTACATCAATTTCATCGACCTGGAGAAGGCTTTTGACAGCATTCACCGCGAGTCCTTATGGAAGATCCTGAGGCATTACGGAGTCCCTGCAAAACTTGTTCAGGTCATTGCAATGCTGTACAGTGATTTCAAATCCCAGGTTGTCTGTGACATGGAGCTCACAGACCCCTTTAACGTTGTATGTTTGCTTGTGTGGAGCGACTGGCCTTGTAAATTTGCATCACTACAAGACTGGGACTTACCTGTGCTGTTTTGTAGAAATGGAGTACATATCTGCTATTAAAACTGTGATGAAACTTTTTGTGAACTTTGTGTGTATATATATATGCTACCTCAATGGAAACAGCCACGTCCATAGATGTTTAAAGATAAGTTGTGGTCATATTTCACAGCAGTTGATTTGGGAAGTTTTCTTGCATGTGTATTTATATGATTGTGTATTTATTTTAAATATATTTCTTTGTTTGCTACACAGACATTGCTGGTTGTATAGATGTGTGTTGTAAAATTTAATTGCTTTGCACGACAGTACTGTTCATCTTTTTATCTGTGTCCATTACATAGTGCTGTTTATCTGTTCCAGATCCACAGCTGGAGCCAGTGGGATTGGGCGAAACTAAAGATATAGAGCAGGTTGATGTGGTCCAGGAAACAGTGGAGGAGGAAGAAGATAATGAGCCATATTTTCAAGTGTAGTAGCATCATTACAAGGAGCAGCAGCAACAGTGTGTATGGGATAGCCAAAGTGACAACACATTAGCAAGTGGCAGTAACCAGAGTTCAGCATAAACTGCATTGTTGAATACTTGCCACTCATGGAACACCTGGTAAAAGTCATGTCCCATCATAATGTATTGGTGCTAAGTGAATGTTCTTTCATAGGTCATCAGGAGTGTTGGGTACACCACATTCAATCCTTATGATGCCGGTGTTTATCGGCCTCTTTTCAGTCTCCTGCATCCTTCAATGTCTGTGCCTGTCAAGTTACTGGGAATTATAAAAGATGAAAAACTTTGACCTTTTTTGCTGAGTCATTTTTCTGAGATGAAAGTTCTTGTAGTTTTGCAGAATTCATAACATTTTTTTTCCCTGGATTAAATTTTAAAAAGCAATAGAAGCACAAACCCTACCTATGAAAAAAAATGTAGACCCCTAATTTTTCAGTTGAATCCTAACTTCTCTCCAAAGCATGCATAAAACTGTACCTAAAAAACACTTTTACAGTGACTGAAAGATTAGGAGATTGCTTTTGATTTTAGAGATTGGGAAAGGGAATTCTTCAATCTTTGCATGTGGCAGATCATACTCGTCACATTCTATTAGTTTATTGCAGTTCGGTCTTGCACTACACAGATGAGGTTTCCTATTTCACAGGTGCCCCACAGCAGAAGCTAGCCTATGTTGCCTTCGCCTTCAAATTTTCTGTCAGCTTTGTACAGGATTCAACAGTTTTGGTCACAGAATTTTCCAGTATTTTCTTTCTCATCCACACATATGCATGATCAATGCACATATGTATATGTACATAAAAAAATAGCTATAACAAAGGATAAGTTCTTATAAAATTTATTAATTCAAAAGATAACTTCAAATGCTACTAGTTTCTGCAAAATGAAAAAAAATGCAAGTCATCTTTTTCACCCTTTCCATAGGATTTAGCCAACAATACCTGTACTGTCACTATAGAGCACATAGTATTCCATCTCATTCTCCTGTGTAATGGAAAAAGACCTCACAAAATCAAGCATCAAAGTGATCAAACGTTTGCTCTTTTCTCCTTGTTGAAAATGATCTACTTGTTCCAGCACAAAGAACAGCGGATACCCAATCTGCTTTACACCATACAGTTTCATAATCTTGTTTGCTGTACATGTACACAAAAACCGCTCAATATATGCATCAACAATCCTTTATACCTGTACACATCAGCTTTATAATCTTGACTGCTGTACATATGCCATTATGCAACCATGTACACAAAACACCATTCTATATATGCATTAACAATCCTTTAACATAGTGATGCACTTCAGTACATTGCATGTATATGACATCACTTTCAGTAACACTTCATCATTACACATCACTTAATGATTTAAATACAAATGGCAACACTTGACAGAGATTGCATACTTTGATGTGACATAGTTAACTGCCCTGGCATTACCTAGGGCTCCATATGAAAATTATACAGCATCATTCCTAATGCACCACCAACAAAACTATTCCTGCATTAAACATGAATGTCAAAATACAATGTCCACAAGCCTTTGTGTTTCCAACACTCACAAAGCTAATCTCACCTGATGCTGGGTTAGGTCATCTCTAAATCTAGTACAATCACATTCCTCAGTCTATGTGCCACCACCTCCTTATACACAATAAACACATAATGTGCTTGTATTTATAATATATTAACATCTATACACTTTCCATTGAAATGTATGTGAAATCCATCAAATGTATTGCTTCATTTTTGTGTTTATAGTTAAAATCTATACACTATATACTTACTTTAAATTTATATATATTGCTTGAATATCTAATAGTATATACAGTGTTATTTATTTGCATCACCTTAGAATGTACATATAATCACTTAAATATCTGACCACTTACAAAGATCACCTCAATAAAGTGGTTCTGTATGCATGGCTGCACATCCCTTCCACAATGGGACAGTATAGTCTTCAACTTGCAAGGCATCATCTTTTCCACCAGAGCAGCTGTTACACTGATGTATCACCATGACCGATATAGAGCATAATATGAAGAAAAATACACATTTCTGGTATAAGCCCCCAGTATTACATTTGTCCAAAAAATTATGCCTTGCGATTTTAATATTAAGTTCATCCATCTGTAAGCTGTAAAGACGCACCATAGATGCTGATTGAGAAGACAAAAGAGGGAAAGGTTGTGAGAAAACACAGTGTCTAGCATCAAGCAAGCCTGTTTATCAGGCCACACCACTAGCCTCAAGCCCACTCTATTTCTGTTTTCAGGTTTCGTCTATCTGATTAGCACCCTTCCCTTTTTGAAATTTTCTGTAAGTTTCCATGACCACAAGTTAAATGGCACCTGCAGTTCCATTCATTGTCAACCACTACAATCCCAATCAGCCAATCCACTGTCATTTATGACAGACAAAGATAACAATGTTTTGTCTGCTTAAATCTGCTACTATTATGGGCATCAACAACAAAATAAAAATCAAATACTTATTTCTAATACAATAGTTCTCAACACATATTTTTACAAATGTACATGGCTTCCCTTTAAGTTAGCTCCCTCAGTGGTGATGACCTGGCAGCCGAAGCACACAGTAGACCTTGCACAAGCATTATGCAGCTATAACCCAAAAATCAACTAGAGAAATAAATGGGGTTTCTTCTTTACACATTGCACATGGGTGACGTCACCTAATATACATAACAATTTAGTGGCTTTCCTTGGGTGCATCGCAAGCTTTGTAATCAAGAGTACAAGTATGTAAATACAGTGGTCAAGTACAGAATACAAGCACTGAGAAGGCATACAACAAAAAGCTCAATTGCCATTTATTAGCTTTATGACAGTCTATAGAGAATTAAGGACACCCTTTACTTGAGGACCTACCTAAAACAAGGGGAGAGTCAACCATTTTAGCTTTCTTCTGTATCTTGGCCAATACTTTAAATATGGCATGCGAATATATCTAATAGGCCATCCTTCAAACAAGACTAATTTTTTTTTTTGCTTTGAGTGATATTATTTAAATTAGTGGCATAAATGTGAATAAGTAAATAAATGCAGTTTAATGATGTTTGATTGTACATACTGTGCAATAAGGTATAATTTTAATATTTTCTGCCTGTCTCAATGCTTATTTTATCCTTAAGCAAGCAAGCTATCACAGATGGACATTTGCTGCATACCTTATTGCACTTAAGGAGGAATTTCATACATACCTGCAAAATTTGTTGTGACTTTGTTTTGCTTTCCAATATTATCACTGCTGACAAATACATTTAGGGTAAAAACAAGTTTTCTTATGCATTTTCTTCCACTTAAAATGTTGCAAGAAAAGCCAAAAGCATATAGTATTTAATAATTTCAGCTTCTATGGCGAAGCACTAGTTCTTGAAAAAATTCCAGAACTTCATGTTGTTACACCAATTAACAAATTATCCTTATGTATTTCAAAGTTTATAAATTGTGCTGCAATTGATAAAAAATTTTGAAATCAGATCAAGAATGCAGAGTATGAAAAGTAAAAATATCTGGAAACATATTTTAATGGAACAAAAGAAAACATCCAACGTTACAAATATGATCAACAGTCATAGACACATTAACAGGTGTGTGCACACAACAAATAGAATATAAACAGCATTAAACCCAATGACATCCATTTCATATATTGATCTTAATGACCTTACAAATGGCACTTAACATGTCAACATACATTCAGCAACTGTTAAATGTCAGCAACATGATAAAATTCTGTTAACAAATTTTATGCCAACAATAATTAAATACAGCCATAAACACGTTCATCATGACTAGCATCTGTATATTTCTGTTGATCCCTTCATTCTAGAACAAGACACTTCTTACAGGCACCACTCACTACAACACTTCTCACAGGCACCACTCAACACACTTCTCACAGGGCACCAATCACTACAACACATCTCGTAGGAACTACTGCAACACATGTCTCACAGGCCTAACTCACTATAACACATCTCACCTCTGACATACACATCTCACTAGAGACCACTCACAATGCATCCAGGTACCACTCAATACAACACAAATCTCATATGCATCACTCACATCTCCCTAACACATCTCGCAGGTTTAACTCCAAATATACATCCCAAAGGACCCACTTATTCAATGCTGTACAAACAAAGCATGTCACATATCAATTGTCAAATGAAGCATTCTGTATATACATATGGTAGCAAGCAATGCAATATATACAACTGTCCAATATACACACACCCTACACTGACAACCCACCTGACAAAACTTTTCCTGCTCTCTTCTGCACATAGCTGGCTGAACCTAATCTGGAGGCACAGAGCCTACAGGAAACACATTCCTGAACACTGCTGACTGTATACATACAGCACACATCACACTTTTTAAAACTGTACGAAACCCACAGAAATACATTTAGGACTACCGTTGCAAGTAGGAACAGATCTGTCAACAAATGCCAATCACATGTGGATGCACATTTTTATATGTGCACACTCACACTACAAAGGCTTCCTCAGTTCTTGAAGTGCTGTGTGGCCGTATACCTACTTAGCTGATTATTCTACAGGTGTCATATCAGCTCTGACACCTGTAGATGATGGAAATAACTATCATGTCAATCTTAACATATCTCAAATGTTTTTCTACTGCACTCTTTCTTGCTGACCAAACTATCATCATGGTTTAGTTCACTGCAAACACGGATTCTTTTTGTAAACATCACTGAATCTCTCTTCAAGACTGTCAATCATAATTTCTGTCTGGCGCAGTTCAAATGTTATTCATATGAACCTTAAACTCACTTCAGTCACAAATATGTCCATATATTTCTGTACCTTTCACAGGTAATTTTATAAAGCAAAACTAAAATATCAATATCATTTAAAATTAAAATGCACATTATTAACAAAATTCCTAAATGTTTTGCACTGGGTGCTGCCAGATCATCTTTTGGTATATCCTGCACTCAATATCAGCTGCTGATGAATTCAGCCAATGGCACATTTATGTTTATGACCTAAAGGCAGGTCTTCTGACATGTTTTGTTCAAGCAATCTATTATGTCTTGCACCAAAAAGAATTCAGCTCAATACTCCTAAAATGAAGTTTTCCATTTTCAACACCTCTGTCACCCTATGCAGGGCAGTCCAATGGCGCAATAGCTGTTAGTGTCTGTCACAAATTCATTTTATAGAAGCAGCTGCCTTGCAGTGATATAGCCTTAATTGCCAGCTAAACGTAAAACATCAATTCCCACTTTCCTCTCTCCCTAAGCAGTTTGGCAAGTCTAATATTGTGCTGTCTCTAAACAAAGTATATAATGTCCAATGCTTCACTCACTCAAAACACACAGTTCAACTTCACTCCTGCAAACACATCAAATACCTCATTCACTCCTGCCACACTTACTGAATAGATTAAGGTTATTAAGTACTTAACTCACTGGACACATATAGCATATGAAAATACTAGCATATATCTATCACTTATACATAGGTAGATGGTGGACTATATGGAAATGCATCACTCATATATTGATCTTGACATCACATTTTGACTAATCAATCTTGAATTCCCACATCCATTATTATCACAAAAGTCCTTCTAACATCAAATTTATACAATCTCTTTTATTAACAATCATTTCAGCATCTTAACACATAAACGAAGAAGTGTCATGATGATGAAACCATCACAAGTTCTTTTAATGTCCAATCTGTAGGATGCCTTTTACTAACAATCACTTGCAGCATCCTACCAGGTTTTTTCTCTCTACATTAGCTGTTGTGCATTTCACAGCATTCCATCTGAATGTTCACATTGGTCATACCACTGCAGCCCTTGCATTCCATAACAATCACAAAGACAATAACATCATAAACCCAAGAAAGTTGGGGGACACCAATGTCAGGAATGGACCACTGCTACAGATGGGGAGCCTGGAAGTGAAGACTGGCAAAGAAGAGGAGCAGTAAGTGGGGTATCTGCTACCACCTCCTCCTTGATCACACGCAACTCAGCAGGTGTTCGACTCAGAACTGTTGTTGTTAAAGGTGAGGTCATCCTCCCTGAAGATGGTGGCAAGGGTGAAATTTCTACAGCAACATTGCATGGCACAGAGGACAGTGATCCTGCATGGAAGTGAGAAGGAATGGAAGGCGACGTGATGGTGGTAGACACCTGCACCCCCATGCAGCCCCCACAGTAGTTCTCCCTGCTACTAGAAGCAAACCATTCTGTGCTGTGATCTGTGTTGGTTACAGGCTGACCAGAAGGCATTAAGGTGATCTGAGATGCCATCAAGTCATCCTGAACTTGCATAGAACATCTGACACTGTCATCTTTACTATTGCTGTCAATCCTTGACGATGCATCATCCTTAACTGTGTCATCTTTCAGTGTCTCTCTTGATGTTATAGCCACCTCCCTCCCATTTTATCACTTTCTTCATTGGCAGAAGTATTACAATCTCTTTCTGCAATCTCCACGTGTGTACACCCGCCATCTGCTGATTGATTACAGAAGTCGAGTTTACCAACAGCATTAGCCCTGGCAGCAGTAATACCAACACTACCAGTGCCGCTCAATGGCAGAACTAACCCTGAACCCCCAACGCTCTTCTCGTCTGGAAAATCATAAGATCTAACCAGCTCTAAACTATCTACATTTTTTGTATGCCAACTTAATTTTACTTGATTTGATCCAGAAATGTCACTCTGATATTTCACCAAAACCCCATCAGCTGTGGAGTCTAGGCTATCTCTATCTTCAACAATATGCGAAAAGCGCTGCTCTCCAGAACTCCGGGGCTCTAATTCATTAGAAACAGGTTGTGGTCTCCAACTGAGACCTTCTCTTTCAAAGCCACAAACATGAGATATGTCTGAGATCTCGCTTTCCTGAAAAGACTTGCTGGTGCCATTTAGCTCATCACAGACAGAGTTGTCTGTTGACTTGTCCAAATCACCATGAGCACTAGCACACATATGCAAATGGGAAGCATACTGCACACAATCCATGTCTGTATTCAAGCCGCAAACAGTTGCAGTAGATCTGAACTTTGCAGCTGTCTTGCCTTCAGCTTCTTGCTCTTGCTGCATATTTTCTGGTAGTATCCCTAGCCCTTCAGTTTCTTGCTGTGTACTTTTTGCAAGAAATTTATCATCTTCACTATCTTGCTTGCCTTCTCTTACTTTGACTTCGTTCACCCAACCATCAGCTCTTTCAGGCCAGTCTTCAGGATTTTGTTTGTTTTCATTTATTCTTTCCACTTTCCTCCCCTGCTTCAGTCTTCCACCACTACTTTCCGAAACCTTACTCCCAGAAGTTTCCATGTACCATGCTTTATGATCGTTTTCCTCACCAAGGTATAATGCACTTGTGTCACTGTCCTGACAGACAACTGGCTTTTGTGGCATCAGCTCACTGCCACTAGCCTGCCTGAGGATCTTTACAGAACTGTCTTTACGCGATGCTGTCAACACAGGCTGTGACCTGCTGGTGACCATTGCAGCCAAAGCTCTTTCCGTTTCACATGGGGCTGCAGTGGCATCCCGAACCAAAGGAATTTGTGTGCTGAGGCTGTGGGAGAATGCAGTTCCAGATGAATCTGAAAAATATATCAATAATGACAATTGCAGTAAATCCTTTTATTATAAATCTTGACATGCATTGTTCTGAACAACCATTCTGTGTGTTGAGACTGTGGGAGAGTGTAGTGCCATATGAATTTGAAAATACATCAATGGCGACCATGGTAAATTCTTTTATTATAAATCTTCACATTTCATGAACTGCTTTTCTATTGATGCAACATCCACAACATTAATCTGTATGAAAAAATGGACAACAATTTGCCTTGCTATCTGTTGTCTCCAGCATTACTGAGGAGGGGAGAGGGGAATTAGTGGTTTACACCAAGCCACCAACAGCAAACAGATGCCACATACAGAGAAATAACAGAATGCCCAAGACGAGATCTGAACCCAGGGACAGCCAACCCTCATTGTATTGGTGACAGGCATTAACCGTTGCACCACCAGACAACCCAGATCACTACTGACACATGCATTAACTACTCTGTCAGAATTAGGACATGCATTAACTATAAATACTCTGTCAGAATTAATATAGGCATGAACTACTCTTTGTCTGTTGAGATACATGTCCTTCAAATTGTTAACACACAATTGTAGATGCCACTTTCACATGACTGCAAAACCAAACATCATTAGGACATGGTTTAACTGTAACTACTCTTTGTCTGTCTTTAAATCATTCAAAATACAACTGTAGATGCCACCTTCCCATGACTGCCAAAGCTTATGGTTTCATTTAACAAAACAAAAAGGTTTATATGTCTGGTTATGAATGTACCAACAGCAGGACAAAATCACAAGTACATTCTGGAATGCAACACTGATGGTACTCCTCAGTTACTTAATACATGGGTGGGAGCCAGAAATTTTCCTGGGACTGAAGATTTTTCAAGAGCCATGTAGTACTAGAGCATTTGCATATAACGGTATATGACACATGGCTGCATACGCGTTTCACCTTTTTCACATACATAACACACATAAGTCATACAATGTCTTTAGTAGTTAACAATGACAAATGTCCAACTTTATTAACCCTAATGGGCAATTATAACTTGGGAAGTGTGTTCTGTTACAAAAGTTTAAAAAAACTGCTAGTTACAATATTAGACGAGTGGTGCATTATAAGAGCGTGCATTCTTATATATAAAAACATTCTTAAGGTACCTATATCACACACCCATGCACACATACAAGACAATTAATCTATAATCAGCATGTGGACTGCAGAGGTTGTAAACCATTTCAAGTCCCTATTGCTTTTGCATATAGGCAATTCTCCTGCTAGACATGTTCTGGTATGGACAAAATGCTGTAAACTTTTCTGACAATTTGCTGATCATAAAAAGGTCCAAATTTTTGTGCTAACACAATTACCTAAGAAAATATGGAGAGTATGGTTCAAACATATCATGGACAGAAAACTGTCAAACCAGCATATGAAGGAAAAAAGTGAAAGACTTTCAATGAATGACTGATAAAAACAGCTCAATGTTGCTGTGCTGACTGAAAAACTATTCAGCTATTGAAGGTACACATGCTGATCATGTTTACACATTAGCCTGCAATCAAAAACAGAGCCTACGTACCTGTTAACTATCTCAACAGGTACACAATAAAACAAAATTTTAATTTTCCTAAAGTCTATGCCTATCTCTTCTGTCTTATCTACATTTAATTTTGATAAGGCAAATAAAACAAGTAAAAAAAAATCAATACCGACCAAAACCTAACACTTCTTATTTTTTTAAAAATCCAGTATTGATGTTTGCATTGGTCTCCCTGACATTCTGGGAGCAGACTTTTCAGGGATTTGATGTCAATTGTCCAGTTACTATGTTGGCAGCTGTTGGTTTCTGTTGGTCTCTTAGCTGTCTGTGTTGATGGCTCAGTTGCTGGATGAGGTAACTGCTGCTTCTTAGTCGGCTGGAAGTTGATGCAGTCCTCCAACTTCCTTTTTTGGACAGCATTCTGGCAAACAAGTGTCCTGTTTTTTTCTTTCCAAATGCAATGTATATGATCCATGTGCAGAAATCACATTTTTTATCATTTGGTCACTGGGACCATCTGTATGGCTCTCAGTCAGGGGTGGCTGGGTGATTTTTAGGCCGGACTAATATGTTAACTCAGTTTACCAATACTTGTTTATATAGTATATATACTACCTTCGCCAGTGGGCGGGCGGTCAGAGACAGGAGGCGGGCCGGATCCGGCCCGCGGGCCGGCCTTTGCCCAGGTCTGTCTTAAATCATACTTAATAAACCCAATGGCTTCAACATTTTTAGGTGTAAGGTTGGTTCTGTCTTTTTCAACAATGTCATCCATAATATTAAAGGTTCCCGCTGCCCGGCATTTTATTCGCTTCAAGTAATCGTTTTCTTGAGTACGGATCAGTGACTAAACTAATGTCGGGGACGATTCGCCAGTGAAAAGAACAGATAAAGGTGGAAACACTGAAAGGACTTTAATTGTGAAGTGCAACTTTGACAGCGAAAATTCGAAATCCTTGTGAAAATGTATGACACAATCTGCAATGACTGAAACTTTACAAGGAGATTCACGTCTATGAAGTACGATTGGGAGCAACAGCCCTCCAAGATGACAAAGGTGCCGGACCTTCACCTGCACGTCGCAAGTTGGCTGAGCGGAGATAAGGTAGGAATATTTTAATTTAAATGTTAAATACCGGTTTTCTATTAAAAATGGAATACTGTAGTGGCGTGACAGATTGAAAGCACACTACTCGGCAAAGTCAGGAAAGTCTCCCCTCCTCCCTATTTATCTTTGTCGGTGACGACACCGTCGTATCCGGAAACGTCTGTCACCTTACCGAGGTCATCTTTATGACTTATTGCTACATGTAGCTGTGTTAAACAAGTTGTGAAAAAATTGACGTTCAGAAACGCTCTAAGTTCTAATCAAGCAAATTATTTTCCCGATGTCTTCACTTAAGCCCGACAATAGTAACAACAAAAGTTGTCGTCACTATTTCGCTTTTAAGAAAAAGCCGGTACTGTCACAGACGGTGAGAAAGGTTATAACAATGAAAACACTAAATTCGTGCGTTATTTCGCGGAAATTAATCCAACCTATCTAACTGTATATAAATCAGTTGCTTCCGGCATCTCAATAGGAATAGATACACGAAGGCCCCGCGTGTTCCTAACGCCGCCTCTGCCTATTACCACTAGCGTATGGTATCGTTATACGAGAAAGCTTTTTTATTCATAGTCCCTGGTCCTTCGTAATCAGTGAAAATTTTGAATTTTACTTTCCGTCCCAGTTCCGTCCTGAGATTTTTTCTCAGGACGGAAATCCGTCCCCCGGACGGAGAACTCCCATCCCTGTTAATAAGTTTGAATCAATTATAGTGGTACACACAGAGGACATTGTGGATCTAGTGTTTCACTATTTCACCACATTGATGGCACTCCTTAATTACTAAATAAGTTTGATTCAAATATAGTGGTAGACCCAGAGGACAATAAATCACAGCTGGAAGAGTTTTCAGAAGTCATTCCAAAGATAATTTGTGCTGTTACCTCCCCAGACAATGCCAAGTGCTCCTGGTACTTTATTTATAAACAAAAGGCCTTCATCACATGAAACTGGAAATTCGCCATATGAAACTTACTGGAAGACTTTAACAATTTATAATGAGACTGGAAACTCACCACATGAGATTGGCAGTAGCCGGCTAATAGAACGTTTGCGAGCTTTGCGTTTCTGGCTGCCAATAAGAGGTTCAGACTTTGTCGACTGAGGATGAGGCTGTGCCCTGAATGATAAAGAGGTCAAGGGTACACAGGCTATTTCGTCTTTCTCTGAAACAGCAAAAAGCAAGATAATCTAGTCGTTATTATGGCAAATAGCTAACATGTCCGTATCATTGCAAACTAGTTTATCATGCACTGAACCAGCTGAGAAAGAAGATAGGTAACTGTTTCATACCAGGTATGTAGCAGTGTCATCTTCATTACAGAGCATATGCACAATATTTACACTCTGCAGTATCATTTTTTTCTCTGGAAATAATACTGTTATGGATGTCATTACACAATGTATAAGACTGTCCATCAGAAAAGGTACATGGATTGTTCAAATCACTTTTTCCTCTAACTCAAAACTACAAAAATCAAACTATAAGAGATGAAAATCATTTGTGTTAATGTATACAGATTCACATAACCAAGGCAGGGAAATGTCAAGCTCTTTCTTCATTGGGAAAGCATCAAAATTAGGTGAAAAGTAGGCTGCAACAATAGTATCAGCTGTCTGCTAACATTTTTGCCAGAACAGACACAATTCTACTTTATGGCTTCAGAGTCAATCTGACACATCAGTTCACTGTTCACTCAAATCTGATTCACTGATCACAGCAGACCTGACTATAGTTCACAGCACAAAACAGAAGTGACTGCAAGAGGCAAGCATTTCAAGTGAACATAATTCTACAGAATGACAGGCATGTCCTATCGGAAGAGTTCAATCTGTTTCTGTCATGCTGCCAATTTTGTGTGTGCCTGCATACAGGATCAACAGATAGAGGCTGTCCTATCTTGTTTTGGCCATGTTGCTTCTGAACACTACCATAAGTGAATGAACTGCAATTATGTGTGCATCTTAATGGTAGGTCTGAATGCCGCATGTCATGCACTGGCTCAATGCAGGCCTAGGTATGGGGGAGGGGAGCATGAGGTTGCGTGGGTATGAATGTGTGACGTTTTTAATTGTTGGTCTTGTGCTATGTGTTTCTTGACCTTACAGAGTTAATTACTAATTACCCTCTGTGATAAAGTTGTATCTTACTTCCTTGTACGTTAGTTCTCTGCTCACTTCAGACCTTATAATTTGTTCACTGCTCACAACAGACCTGATACTAGTTTGTGCTATGCCACGTGTAAGTTCAGGTCCACATAAGGACGTAACCAAACTGTCATGCACCAGTCCATGCCTCCATGTTATTTTTTAACCTCTTCGCCACTTATGGACTGCAATGTAGAAAGAAATGTGAAAAACTTAGGGAGAATGAATGAGAATGTCAGCGGGAAAAGGATTAACCATGACAAGCTTGGTAAAGTATTCAGGCCCGGGATAGTAAAGGAAGAAGATGTGCCTGAGTCATGACTTGTAAATCTCCCTAGCCGAGATTACATAGTAGAGCAAGGTAGTGTCCATCGACGCTGGATGCGGCGCGATATTGACCTTTTGTGGATTGAACCTCGCCAAGACGGGGAAGGAAAAACTGTTTCTAGTGGATTATAAGTGTAATTTGTGTTATTCGTATTCTGACTGGAGATGCGAAGGGTGACAGCCCTACACTAGTTGGGCGACGAACTGTATTGTTACAGGCAACTGATATTTTGAAGAGGTAACTGAGGAGAAGTTTAGAGAGGGTGTAAGGATGAGTCAGTATGCATGGTTAGGAGCTGATATTTTGAGGACTCGGACATTGGAAAAACTGTTTTAAGTTATGAACTGAGAGACTGAGAGCATATCATGAGGCCAAAGGTTTCTCTCAGTAGTATGACTGCACACAAGGGCCCATGGTCCTGTTCTGTTTCCAGAAAACAATGTGAGTGGCTCACCTGGGAGAGGAAGGGCATGCTGGTCGTTTGGTGCTTTCACTTTCGCTGCATCTTCGTATCAGACGCCGTCGAGACACTTGATCAAGGGAGCATGGAGGCAATGTTGCAATCTCTGCTTCAAGGTCAAAGTCCCTGTAATTAAACAGCATGTGCTATGTCACAGAATCATAGGTACTCCTGCAGACTGCTACAAAAAAAAAAAACAACAATATATCAGTGCTGCAGATGAAGCCACAATTCAGTAAGAACTGCAGATATATATGTAAGTCTTACACACTGCTACATTAAAACAATATATCAGTAAAGCAGATAAAGCCATAATCCAGAACTGTAGACACCTATACAACATTCAAGTTCTTTTGCTTCTATTTTTGATAAATGTTAATTTCATGTTGTGCCTCAATTGACTGAATGTGAGTGAAATCCAAAATGTCAGTAATTTCCCTCCTCCAAACCCCCAGCTAAAAATAATGTAATATCTGTTGATCATTAACTTTTCTAGTTAGATTACTAATGAAATTTCCTATCCATGATGTGAGTTTCATACATGTGTATGTGTGTGCACATGTGTGCATGCGCAAGTTTGCGTTTATCATTTTTGGGGCTACACAATATGAATGCCATCTGTCTGTATCTTTTCCCTCAAACTGCACACAGCTTCATCTATGTCTTTGTTACATCAAGACTTGACTATTGTAATTCTTTTTTATCTGGATGTCTTCGGTACCTTATTAACAAACTTCAAAACTCTCTACAACAACTAACATTCAAAACAAGGAAATGAGATTAAGCAAAACTTCATATTCTCCACTGGCTTCCTGCGCAGGCTTCTATAGAATATAAACTGGCTTCCTATACCAGATGGGGGCTTGGTGTTTTTTTACATGGAGTCAGCAGCTATGGCTATATCACAGCAAAGCAGCCCAAGAACAGAAATCCAGGACAGCCAACCTCACTGTACTGGTGACAAGCGCTAACCATTGAAATGCCAGACTGCCTAGCTTCCTATACAGACTCACACAGATTATAAACTGGCTTTGTGTACAGGCTCACATAGAGTACAGTAGTTTACACTGCCTAACAACGTATAAGCAGTTACCCTATGTGACTCACCCTGTACGATAACGCTGAGAATCAGGAAAAGTACACTCTGTTTCCAATGCTGGCCTCAGGACACTTCCAGGTGGGTAGCCTCTGTCATCTATCATATCATCAGGCTTTGTGCTGCACATACACACAGGCACAGTGCTATCAGTAATACAGAGACACTATTTGTACAGGGCCATTGCAGGGTTAAAAAAATGCTTCATTCATATTTATCTGCCAAAATTTTGAAAAAAAAGCACACACAAACAAACAACAAAGAATGATGTTTGACAAAATACATGGAGGGTATCTTTATCAGGGTTAATGGGCACATGCTCTCAAACTACAATGGCTGGACTACCATGACAGTCTTAACTGCTGACTCTGCATAAGACATCAACGAATCAATTGACTCACCTAAGCACCCACACTCATATGCCAAAGATCAAACTATTTAACAAGATCTAAGGTTAAAAAATACCATGGACTGTAAACTGCAAAGAGCAAATATGGACCAAATTACTTGATAGGAAAATTATCTGATTAGAAAATTATCTTTCAGAGAAAACATTACCTGACACAAAAAGAAAACAATTACCTGACATCGAGAGAAAAAAGAAGAAATAAGGATAAAAGTTTCAAAGTTTATAAAAAAATCCAGGTGCACACACCTAGTGCCGGAGGATGCACTACTCATTTCCATCTTGCGAGCGGCCAGCCTCTCTTTCGAAGGCTGTATGATGCCTTCTTTGATCAGCTCTTGATAGCGCTGACCTCTATTTCTTCGCCGCGATTTGCGCACAGGTTGAGTTGACGTATCAGCATCTTCATCATGAATGACATCTGCAGGGACTTCATCTTTCAGGGAGGGCACAGAACTGGATTCTTTCAATATGAAAGAACTTTTACGATCCCTCTCTTTCTGCGATGATACTTTAAAGGAGATTTGACACATCTTCTGGTCCTTATGCAAGACTGGGATTGTCTCTTGGCTTGCGTGGCAAACAGCTGGGGCTATCTCCTGGCTTGTATGACAAACAGTTGGGACTCCCTCCTGGTCTGTATGACAACTGACTGCAGCTGTCTCCAGGTTTGCATGAGAAATTGCTGCAGTTGTGTCATGAAAAACAATTGAAGCTGTCTCCTGACTTGCCTCACAAATAGCTACAACTGTCTCCTGGCTTGCATCACAACTAACTCCTGCCTCCTGGTTCTGCAAGGAATCCAGCACAGTCTGCCTGGAGCAAACAATGTCATCTTGAGAGGAAATCCTATTTACAGTTGCATTGCTGACTGAGGCTGTAGTCATGTTCTTCAGGTCAAGGCTATCAGCTTCCTTCATAACCTTCTCCACCAGTCTCTCAGGCAAGTGAGATACTTCCTTTATAACCTTCTCCACAAGTCTCTCAGGCACGTGAGATACTTCACTCAAGAGCATCCCTACATCATGACCATCACTCGTACTACATTTGGTCATTTTTTCTATCACCTGGCATGCATTTTCAATATTCTGAGACGAGACTGTGTGGGTCTCATTGTGACAGCCATTGGACATGTTGGCGGAAAAAAGACGATCAATAATGTGATCAACGACAAGCTTTCCACATGTAAGTATGGCATTGTCATTCTGATCTGACACACAGGAAGTACAGGAAGATAGCTTGCACTTCTTCTCTCTGTCTGTCTTTAACAAAGCCTCGGAACTAATATTTTCATGTTTTAATGAGGACTTTTCTCTTAGAACAGTAAGGCTGTCATCTTGCTGAGCACCTGGCCAATCATCCTTTCCTCTCTGCAAAAGCTCTGAGCAGGTCAATTTTTCTGCTTGATCTGTTTCATGCCATTCTAATGTTTCCTTTGGCTCCATTTTTGGCCACTCTAATTCCCCTTTTGGCTGTGCTTCTGATTTGTCAAGTATTCCCTTGGTGGGTATTTCTAGTTTGACAGACTTTCCCCTTGCCTGTGTCTCTAGGTTTTCAAACTTTCCTTTTCGGTCCTTTACTGGCAACCCTAAATCTCCCCTTGCCTGCCTCTCTGATATGCCAAACCTTTTCTTAGACTGTGTCTCTGGCCATTTCACTTGTGCCTCTTGCCAGTCAAAGTTTGGGTTCTGTGGGCTTCTTCCCAGTCTAAGCCCAATTTTT
This sequence comes from Pomacea canaliculata, assembly GCF_003073045.1. NCBI lineage: Eukaryota > Metazoa > Mollusca > Gastropoda > Architaenioglossa > Ampullariidae > Pomacea > Pomacea canaliculata. The sequence continues at coordinate 20,211,454 of NC_037596.1, read as the reverse complement.
GCGGTGTTTCTTGCCAGTCTAAGCGAATGTTAGAGGGTGTTCTTCTTGCCCCTTCCAGCTTTCTTTGTACTGCAATCCTTGGGTCTGGGTTACCCCTAACCCCGATCTTTGCCAGTTTATTTTTTCTTTCTGTTGTGATACTTGCAGCTTTGTAAATTTTTTCTTAGGTGGCATGCCAATGTCTGCCAGCAAAGCCCTGGCAACACCTTGATCATGATTAGGAAGCAAGCAAGCTGATGCTCCTGCTGACTGCTGCCCTGGCCTGACCTGTTGCATGTCCCTTTCTTCATCACACTCATTTGTGTTGTCAATGCCTCGACATGTCAGGCCTTCTCTCGCACTCCCAGCTTTAAGTGGAGACACAGGATGCATTGGTTTTAGCTTGCCATCTATGTGTTTCTGCAAGCATGGAGAAATGGCTCTATTACAGCTTGGACATGTGGCATCATCACAAATAGAGCCGAACAGCAAGCAAGCTCTGTAACTGCTGGCCTTGACTTCAGTATCCTCACTACAGGGTATATCAAGGCTGTGTTTCTTACTCACTTGAACATCCTCACTACAGGCTAATTCAAGACTGCTTTTCTTACTGGGGCAGTCTAAAACTGTTGCTGACAAAGATTCCCCTTTTAGCAAGAAAGGTGATTTCTGTTCAGGCAGATCAGTTTGTCCACAATCACTGTAACTCCAGTGTCGGGCTCGTTTTTTTGGAGGAGCACAACGCAGAATAGAGGTGTCTGGACGTTTGCCATGGAGCTCTGTGGAACACATCTGCACACAGTAAATATCTTCCATAACATTTCATCACAAACAAAACAAACACATTGCACACAGAAAATATCTTGCATTGTTGGCACAACAGTATTTCATCATATACAAAGCAACAAACTGCAGACACAGCAAATGTTTAGTATGCCCAATATTTCATCATGCATAAAACAAAACACAGCTAAAAAATCTTTTGTACTGAGTGTAAATTTCATCTGACATAAAATAAACTGCAGCAGCAAATATCACTGTACAATGCTCAATAAATATGTGTCTACTGCTGCCACAGAATCAGACTGAGATATCCAAAGTCATATGACCTTATAAGAATGGTTTCCTCACCTCTGCTAACTGCAGCAGTGCAGAATTTGAACTACTGAGATCAGGAGACGTCATCCGTCTTTCCAAAACAGAGGCTGGCGAGCTTCGTTCCCGACCTGCCATGCTGTGCTGCCCGGCCATGAGCAGAAGGCTGAGACCTCCCATCTTATCTGGATCTGTTAAAAGCAATTAGTTCTCTCCCATAACCATCACAAAATTCAGAATAGACATGAACAAAATGACTACAGTGGATTAGTGATTATAGTGAGTTAAAATCAAATCTGTCTACATCACACCTGCCAACTGCCCAGAGACTATGGACCCTTGTGGCGGGCCTTCCGCCCCAGATGAACTTCCTAAAACACGGGTATTTGTGGGTCTTGTTGACATCTTGGCAGGCTGTGGCAGTTTCTCAGAACTGTGCCACTTGTAGTCAGGATTGGCCTTCATAAATGCATCTTTGTACTAGAGACAGACATAAAAAAGATTTATACATTATTCTATTTATATTACCTTGTAACCATAAATATTTTTTAGTTTTAAAAATGTTTCTACTTTTTCTCTTATTTGCTGCAAAGTGATATATTATATTTAAATCATCACTGAAAAAATCTTTTGGCAGAAAGTCAGGTGGGTAGCATAAAGAGGATAAGCAGTCTCAATTTTATCACAAATATATGAATGTACATTTATTTCTTTTAAAATCAGCAGACATATTTAAATTACATGTACAAGTTCTGTGCTGTTTTAAGAAAACAGCTTCTAAAATGTTATGGCAAAACTTATGCATTTCTCATATAGTTCTTGTAAGCCAATAAGTCAGACCACTCAAAGATATGAAGTGTGTGTGGAAGCAGCCATGACTCTATAGAGGGCTGGGGAGGTTAGGGCAATGTGGGAGGGAAGATAACCAATGCCTTTAAGAATGCTGGCCTCAAGATAAGTGAGGGTTCTAATACATTTTCCCCTGACCTCACGGATTTTCTACCAATGAGAATAAGTGTTAAAAACATCCATCCCCACAAACCTTTGACCCAACAGCAACTGAAGAATCCTTGCGGCCTCTCAAGGCCAAACTTTTTTTTCATAACTAAATGAGCAATTTTTCTTTGGTTTCAGCTTCGTGTCCTTAAGTGTTCAGTCAAAGTCATCTCTGCTCCCTGACAGATCCTTGTTTTACTTTGTGGATGCTCCACTTAAGTGCAATATTGCAATGATAAAGTCAGTCTGGTTGTAAACCAAACAACCACATCTATAACACTTCCTCATCCTAAAAGCCTTGTGAGGATGAAGCAACATCTATTCAATAAGACTTTTCCCAGAAAGTAATTTAATGTAATCAGTCTTGTCAATTTCTCAGTGTAACAATTTCACTTTTATCTACTCCTTTTTTTCAACCTAAACGTTTAAATGGAAAAAGAAGAAAGTAGCTGGAAAGTGCTGACTGAGGTGCAGATGGACTAAAATTTGAATGCAGCTACAGCACAAATACAATTCCAGACAAACTGGGAAACAGCATCAAAAGTCGAAGGTCTTTCCAAACCCATAATTGCAGCATGTCAGTCTGAGACCATATGGACAAGTATATGTAAATGTATCTCACCTGTTTAGCCAGATTGGTGTAGATGACTTTTTCCTCCATAGCAAGGTTGGCCCACAGATCACCTAAGATCCTGGTCACACTACGGTTGTCGCGTTCTGGATGCTTCTCTCTGACCATGCTACGATGACGCTTGCAAAAAATCAGGAAAGCATTCATCGGTCGACGGATGTCTCGCTTTTCTCCTCCTTCCAGTTTATCTGCCCCTCCCTCACACACATCCATGTCTGGCCTGGTGACCTTTGGTGAAACAAAATACTCGGAAATTTATCTAGGCAATACTATCAGTGCATTTGAATTTGTATTCAATATAAAACAATAACTATCTATCTATTCCTCTTCGTGCATCAGGTTGCACATAAGGCCCCGATGTCGATCGGCTGAAACCCGCTCTAGGTGACCCCATGTCCAGCCCTTTCCTTTCATCTCCCTTTCCACTGTTCTTCTCCAAGTTTCCTTTTGGCGGCCTCGTTTTCTTCGGCCGTCTGGAGTCCATCGTAGGGCGACTCTGGAAAGGTCTGCTGTCTGCTGGCGAAGCACATGTCCAATCCATCGCCAACGCCTTCGTTGAACCTGCGTGGTGATGGACTCGGTTTCAGTTCTTCGGTGGAGTTCTTCGTTGCTGATGGTATTTGGCCAAAAGATGTTAAGTATGCGCCTGAGGCATCTCTTTTGGAAGACATCAAGCTTGTTACTGATGGTTTTGGTCATCTTCCAGGATTCTGATCCGTAAAGGAGGGTGCTGATCACATTTGATTTGAAGATTCTCAGTTTGATCTTCTGGCTGATGTTTTTTGCCTTCCATGTGCTCCTGAGTGAGGCGAAGGCCTGGCTGGCTTTCGCCAGTCGGGCTCGAATCTCCACCTCCGCATCCCCGGTGTTTGACATTTTGGACCCAAGATAGGTGAAACTGTCAACTTCCTCAATCTCTTCTCCATTTAGTTTGATGCTGTCTTGGACTCTGGCGTTCACTCTCATGCTTTTCGTTTTCTTTGTGCTGACCTTCAAGCCAAGGTTTCCAGCTGTTTCTGAGAAGGCCTTTGTTTTTTCATGCATGTCTTGGTGGCGGTGTGACAGCAGGGCAATGTCATCAGCAAAGTCCAAGTCTTCCAGCGCTGTTGTTGCTGTCATAGTCATGGTCCATCTGATCCCTCTCCTCTCACTGTCGGTGGAAGTCTTCATGATCCAGTCCATGGCCAGGATGAAGAGGAACGGCGACAGAATGCAGCCCTGCTTCACCCCGGTACTGACGTTGAAGGGGTCTGTGAGCTCCGTGTCACAGACAACCTGGGATTTGAAATCGCTGTATAGCATTGCAATGACCTGAACAAGTTTTGCAGGGACTCCGTAATGCCTCAGGATCTTCCATAAGGACTTGCGGTGGATGCTGTCAAAAGCCTTCTCCAGGTCGATGAAATTGATGTACAGCGGTGTGTTCCATTCGTTGCTCTGCTCCAGAATCTGTCGCAGAATGAAGATGTGTTCGGAGCAGGATCGCCCAGGACGAAATCCTGCTTGCTGTGGTCGGAGGTCTTTCTCAAGAGTTGCCGTCAGTCTTGACAAAACAATCTTGCTGAAGACCTTGCTGGTGAGGGAAAGAAGTGTTATGCCCCTCCAATTATTGCAGTCTCCAAGATCTCCTTTCTTGGGTAACTTGAAGATGAGCCCTGTCTTCCAAGCAACAGGGAGCTGCCCTGATTCCCAAACTTGTTTGAAGATTTCAGTCAGCTTGGGAGCTGTCACATTTATATCTGCTTTCAACATCTCTGCTGTTATTCCATCTGCCCCTGGTGCTTTGCCGCTCTTCATTGTCTTGACTGCTGCTGTCACTTCTTCCAGGCTTGGTGGGTCTGTGCAGATGTCAAGGTCTATAGCTGCTGGCTGGATGTCTGCAAGCTGAGGGGGATCTGTCTGTTCAGAACCGACTCAAAATGTTCCTTCCAGCGCTGTAGTTTTTCTGCCTCTCCCTCGATGACATTACCGTTCACGTCTTTCACTGGCACATCACTGTTCTTAAACCGTTGTTTAGCTGTTTGTTTATCTTGTACAGTGTCTTCAGGTCATTTTTACTTGCTGCATTTTCTGCTTCATCTGCCAGTTTCTCTATGTAGTCTCTTTTGTCGGTTCTTGCCATCCTCTTTACCTCTTTTTAGTTTTGCATATCTTTGTCTGAGTTGTTCTTTCAGGCGTTCAGATCTGGTGCTGTTGATTCTTTGTTTGGCTGACTTTCTCTCTTCTATCTTCTTCCATGTCTCTTCTCTGATCCACTGTTCTTTCTTTTTCCGTTGGAAGCCCTGTATTTTCTCTCCTGATTCCTGTAAGACTCGATTGAAGTCGTCTAAGGTCATCTCTTGTTGGTCTCCTAGTGCTTGGAACCTGTTCTTTACTTCCATAGCAAAGGCCCTTTCGATGACTGGATTTTCAGTTTGCCGGAGTCCACTCTCTGCTGACGTGCCTGTTTTCCTCGTGATCGACGTAGCTTCAGGGAAACTGTGGCTATTACAAGAGTGTGGTCACTGGCAACGTCTGCTCCTCTGTAGGCTCTAACATCTTGAAGTGAGCTCCTCCATTTTCGGTTGATGATGACATGGTCTATCTGGTTCTTTGTGCTCCCATCTGGTGATGTCCATGTTGCCTTGTGGATGTCTTTGTGTGGGAAGAGTGTGCCACCAATCAGTAGGTTGTTTTCTTCACAAAAGTCTGCCAGTCTCTCTCCGTTGTCATTGATGGTTCCGATTCCATGTTTGCCCATGACATGCTCCCTGCAGGTGTTGTCACTTCCCACCTTGGCATTGAGATCGCCGATGATGAGCAACATGTCATGGGCTGGAACGCTCTCTGAGGCTGCTTGGAGCTGATCGTAAAAAGCATCCTTGTCTTCTGCCTCGGAGTCTTCTGTTGGTGCATAGCAGGCTAGCACTGTCAGCTTGGTGTACTTTGAATGGAATCTTGCTCTCAAAAGCCTGGGTCCATAAGGCTTCCATTCCAGCAGTGCCTTTTCCGTTTTCTTGTTGAGAAGTAGAGCTACTCCTTCAGAGTGCTGAGCGTCTGATCTTCCTGAGAACAAGATGGTATGTCCTGACGCTAGTCTCCTCTTTCCCGTGCCGGTCCATCTGACCTCACTGACTCCCAGGATGTCCAAGTTGTAGTTGTCAAACTCCTTGACTAGTTGGAGCATCCTGCCAGTCTGGTACAAGGTCTGGACGTTCCAGCACCACACCCTCAACTTTTGCCTCGGCCTCAGTAAATCCACTGTCGGGGCGCCAGCTCCCTTTCGGGTTTGGCTGTCGTCCGTCATTAGTCCAGTCACCTGGTGTGCTTCATTACCTCCGCCATCTGTGACGAGTTCTCTGGTTTTAGTTTCTGTAACATACTTTTTTTTACATGGTGGGGTTGTTAGCCCTACCACAACCTAATTTACCTCTAGGTGAGGTGTCCACCTTAGTCGCCTCTTACGACATGCCTGGCTGGATGGCAGGGACCCTATTCTTACAATGCTTGCTAGGCAAGCATACCCCGGGGTCCCACAGGGGATAAAACAATAACAACCAACTTTATTAGTCCCAATGGGCAATTTAAATGGGAGGCGTGCTCTGTTTCCTATATATATATTTTTTTTTAAAATCATTCCCATGCACACCTACACACACCACTGACAGTTCATCTGTGATTGAGTAGCTGGACTGCTGATGGCACAAAAGATTTAAGATGCCTATTGCTCATGATTAATATGTTCAATACAATTTAAAAGTTAAATCTTCTGAGACTTGTTGAGCGGATTCACAGTTTGAAGGACTGGGAGTCCTTTGAAAGATGTGTCTTCCCAGTAAGGACTGGGAAAGGCTGGGAGAAGTGGGAATCAATGAAAACGTTCTGAGGTCAGTTACCAAGGTAGCTCTGGAATCCCATAAGGGTGGTGCCTTGAATGCCAAAAATATAATGAAAGACAACAGAAAAGAATGTCAAGGTCAAGCACATAGAAGTCATGGAGGACAAGCACCAAAACTAGATCTGAATGATTAGTCGCTTTAAAGTGCATGTAACTGACAATGACTGGCTAGAAACATGTCAAGCATGATCCACAGAAGTGCATGTAACAGACAGCGACGGACTAAAAACAAGTCAAGCATGATCCGCAAGCATGATCCACAGAAGTGCATGTAACAGTGACTGGCTAGAAAGAAACATGTCATGCGTGAGCCAGAATCATGGCACTCTTGACCAGATGTTTGTTATCTCTTAAGACCTGACTTCTTCCAGACTGTATAATTAATATGATCAATACGAGTCTGTATGATTAAGATGCTGAGTACCATTGAGATTGTATGACAAATATGCTCAATACAACTCAGAGTATATGCTCAATATACTGAATTGAGCCTGTTTGATGTGAACAACTGATCAAGTTGAACCAACACGTGTATTATGTGTGCAACATCATAAATGTCAGTAAAATAAACATTGATTTCAGTTACATATTCTTACATTACATAAAAGAAATCAATAATGTCTAATTGGCTATTGCTAAAAATCAATTAGCATTTCCAGTGGATTTTGACTATTAGTCACTAAAGGGATGAGAATTTTAAAGTCTGTGATACACTAAGCCAAATCTGTTTAATTTTGCTTATCCTGGATTCACCTGGCTTAAAATTACAGAAGGCGTGTGGTGCATTTGCAAACAGAAAAGGAGGAACCAATCATTCAATGATAGTCCTAACTGAACAGACCGCAATAATCCAAGGTCTAAATTACACTGAGTACAACAGCTTAAACTGTACTCCTGAAAGAAGTACCAGTCCTAACATTAGATAAAGTTGGAATATGTCTATGCCTGCTGTACGTGTTTATAGGATAATTACTGTTTCCTTTCCTTTGTCTTACCCTGACAGTGTACTTCTTGTTATTCCAGTTCCTTACTCCACAACAAGCTTTGCAAGCATATGACTGTCATCGAGGTCACATCAACACAGTGGCAGTGAAGCAGGTAAAGCAGGAGGCAGGAGACAAGTGATCAGAGAATCACCTTGACTGACAGATCCAGAATCTAAAGCAGCAGGAAGAATATAAGAAAGAAAATGGACCCTATGTACAGCAGAAAGCGATAAACACTTGAATGATTATGATGATTTAAATAAGCAAACAAAAATCCAGGAGTTCAGATGGTGTAGATATGGCATTAAACAACAAGTAAAACAAAGCTTTCATTTTTTACACCTCACTAGCATATCTTCTAATTAAGAACTCTTCTGGCTAAGCATGCTCACCTTTCACTAAAAAAAAACTTCACTGCACACATGAAAACATGAGAAAAATATGAAATTAGAAAGTAGTCCATTCAGAAATAATTACAGTAGATTTAAAAAAAATGTCTCAATATTATCTGCTGTAAACACACAAATATTTAATTGAACTGAACAAGATCAAGAAAGCATTTCAGCAATACCAAATATATATCAAGCAGCACCAGCCATGCATTATTCTATTTCTGTCTTATGTGATTTTTTTGTGGGGTGGTCTAATATTCATATAACTTCAATCTCAGTATCTCTCACTATACTAATCCTAACTCTTCATCCGTTGTGTATTCTTTATATGTTGGTTAAAGGTCTAACTTTCACTTTCCTGCAGGAAAGAATGAACATGATCTGGTGGAAGAGGTGAGGTTACTTTTTGGGCTAGATGGATATGATTAGCGATGACCACAAGGGTAGCTAGCACCATGTGTGCTTCGGATCTCCCTCTCTCCAACTGAGCCCTACCCACCCCACCTCACCATGAGCTAAAATTTTCGGTCTTTAAGAGTATTGTTTAACAGTATTGTTCATGCTTATAGTTATACATGGCTACACTACTTAACCATGCTGCAATTATTATTTTGATATATAACAAAATTCTGTTTTTATCTTCTGTCTTTAAAAAAAAACAAACGAAAATACCATAAGCTGAAATGGTTATATTCCATGCTTTCTAAAACATGTTTTTCCTTTGCCAGAAATTTTGAAATTACTCATTTCTTCTGTAAATTGTTTACATTTTGTTGCATCTTTGTAAGTACTGTTCTGTTTACTTCTGTGTTGATTATATGATGTTTATAGTGTTCTGTTTACTATGTTGATCATATGATGGATTATATGATGTTTGTAAGCACATTTATTCTTTCCTCCCCCTTCTCTCCTCTAGCTACTTTTGCTTTCTAAATCGCTGCCGCGTCGTGCGATGGCGAATGACGCTGTACAGCTGAAATCACGTGAGCATGAGAGGCGGCCGTCGGCAGGCCAGGGGCCTTTGGGCCAAGTAATCAAAGAAATTTCAGGTCAAGCCCAGTTGGCACTGGACACGTAGTACCGATCCTCACCCCCTGAAAGCAGTAGTACACCTCAACATTTCTCCCTTTCACGTCTGCAACAAGACATGCAGTCTACCTAACTGCGCTAACCCTCGCAACATGAAAAAAACAACATACCCCAGGTGTCCTTGAGCCTGCGTGTGCGCGCGTGTGTGTGTAAATTTTAGCATTTATTAGCTTTAAGATGTATCAACACTTGCAAAAGCCATTCATTTCTGCAGAAATGATCATCAATGGGGAAATAAAGTCCTTTTAAATACCCGGCCATACAACTGTTGCCGCAACACTCCATGACAACATCAAAAACTGCTTCATCTTTCTGCCAACATTTTCGACAGAAGTGTGGCGGTACAGCATTACACAAGTTCCACAGCAAGAAGAAAAAGGCGTGCGTGCTAAATCTCTACTTGGTAGCAGATGTCAGGGAAACGTATGAAGCTAACTACGCCCTCACATTCAGTTTCATTGTAGAAGTTGCAGATTTATTTTGAAAAACATGGCCCAAGTACACTGGTGTTGCCACCTAAGCCCTGACCTGGCAGCACAAGTGCGGGCCCCAGTGTGTGGGACATGTTGTTTGGCGGCCGCAGTGCGTCAGTCACATGCAACACGCACCTCGTCTCACACACAACACTTCCCTCGCTCCTCTCGTCATCGTCTTGCTGTGATGAAAACTTGGCGACAGAGGTATTTGTGGATGAAAATGTAGGAAACACCTACCTCATTAGCTATGCAGATGTAGGGTAGTGTAGGCTGCTGGCCGGCGACATCAACACACACACTACACGCACACACACACACGCACAGACCAGCTCCACACACCTCGCTCCTGTCGCACATGCGGTAAGCAAGTCGTCAATGAAAAAGCCCACAAATCGCATAATCATAACAGACTTTAGCAGTAATTACTTACCTTCTCGCCGTCTGCTTTGATTGTTATGTCGCTGGCTAGCGGATTGACTGGAGAAGGGTTTCTGTGGGCTGGGACAGCGAAGCCTGTGAGTGCGACCCGCGGCCATGAAACTCGCAGTGAACTTGCTGATGTAGGTCAAGGGTTGGTCACTGGTATGATCGCCGCCTCCCTCCCTACCACGACTGCTGGATTGTTTCTCCACTTCTACCGCTATTTGCTGCCGTGCTGCACAGTAAATGATGTTTAACATGCGACTTGTCTGGCGTGAAACTCACAAAGTGCGTAAAGAAGCTGTATGTGCGGCTGCCCCAAACGTTGACCAATCAGAAGGACGCTCTTACCGTGCCCCAAACTTCGACCAATCAGAAAGACCCTCTTACCACAAGTCAACAAACATGGCATCCGACTACACGTGGGCTGTGCAAAATGAGCCTTCCTACCAGTCTGTCATTATTTACAAACGGACCAGTGACAACTAAAAGATTTCATCGTTGTATAATTTATGTTTTGATTGTTTATTTTCCTGGTATTTCTCTGTTGAGAGAGATTAGATGTTCGTTGTAATAAACAACTGCCGAGCCGTGGGTTAGGGTTACGTATACGTGTCGTCAACGAACCATTGTTTTCCGCATTTTTGGACTGGGTAGGGTACAACTCTTTTAAATAAAAAAAAAACTCCGGCTAAACTTGAGAAAAATTATGCTACTGCAGAACGCGATTATAACGATGGTGGCAGCACGTAAAGGCTTATATGTGTACGCAATACTGTATGCTACACGAAGGCGTGAACGTGTAATAAAGTAGTGATACGTGAGGTGTGTATGGGATACTGTAATGCTACGTAAATGCGTGTGTGTGTCATACTGTTCGTTGTATGATTATGTAGATAAGTGAGTGTAATGTTACGAATCGTGTGCTCAGCTGGGGGAAGCAGGGATGGGTGTTCTCCGTCCGGGGGACGGATTTCCGTCCTGAGAAAAAATCTCAGGACGGAACTGGGACGGAAAGTATAATTCAAAATTTTCACTGATTACGAAGGACCAGGGACTATGAATAAAAAAGCGAAAATTTCTCCGTATCGTGAACGATACCATACGCTAGTGGTAATAGGCAGATTCTTCTGGCGGCGTTAGGAATCGCGGGGCCTGGGGCCGACATCCGCGCGTAAATGGAGTACGTGTGATCAACATCATATTGATATGATGCCGGAGCACTGATTTATATACAGTTAGATAGGTTGGATTAATTTCGCGAAATACGAATGAATTTTAGCGTTTTAATTGTTGGTAACCTTTCCCACCGTCTGTGACTGTACCGGCTTTTTCTTACAGGAAATAATATGGTGACGATAACTTAATAACTGCTTGATGTTATTGTCGGGTTTAACGTGAAGACATGGGAACAATAATTTGCTTAATTAGAACTTAGAAGTGTTTTCTGAACGTCAATTGTTTGTCACAACTTGTTTAACACAGCCAGCAATAAGTCAGAAAGATGACCTCGGGTTAGGTGACCAAGACGTTTGGGGCGAAAGCGGGCCGCGTGCCGATGATGGTGTCGTCACCGACAAAGACCGCGATAAATAGGGGAGGGGGCTGTGTGGGGACTTTCCTCTGACTTTACCGAGTAGTGATGCTTTCAACGGCAGATCTGTCCACGCCACTACGGTATTCCATTTTAAATAGAAAACCGGTGTTTAAAATTTAAATTAAAATATTCCTACCTTATCTCCCGCTCAGCCAACTTTGCGGACGTGCAGGTGAGGTGCTGCATAAATTATCGTGCCAATAATTGTCCGGCACCTTCGTCATCTTGTGAGGCTGTTGATCCCAAACCGTACTTCATAGACCGTGAATCTCCTTGTAAAGTTTCAGTCATTGCAAGATTGTGTCATACATTTTTTCACAAGGATTTCGTGAATTTTCGCTGTCAAAGTTGCACTTCACAATTAAAAGTCCTTTCAGTGTTTCCATCTTTATCTGTCTTTTTCACTGGCGATGTTCGTATCGTCCCCGAACATAAGTTTAGTCACTGATCCGTACTCAAAGAAAACGATTACTGAAGCGAATAAAATGCCAGGCAGCGGAACCTTTAATATTATGAATGACATTGTTGAAAAAGACAGAACCAACCTTACACCTAAAAATGTTGGAAGCCATTGGGTTTATTGAGTATGATTTAAGGGCCAGAGGACAGAGAGCCATACAGATGGTCCCCAGTGACCAAATGATAAAAAATGAGATTTCTGCAGAGAGGCTCATCTGGCTAAAAAAAAAAAACCAGGACACTGTTTGCCAGAATGCTGTCCAAAAAAGGAAGTTGGAGGACTGCATCAGCTTCCAGCCGACTAAGAAGCAGCAGTTACCTCATCCAGCAACTGAGCCATCAACACAGACAGCTAAGAGACCAACAGAAACCACACAGCCTGCCAACATAGTAACTGGACAAATTGACATTTTGACAAATACCCCTGAAAAGTCTGCTCCCAGAATGTCAGGGAGACCAATGCAAACATCAATCACTGGATTTAAAAAAAAAATAAGAAGTGTTAGGTTTTGGTGGGTATTGGATTTTTTTACTTGTTTTATTTGCCTTATCAAAATTAAATGTAGATAAGATAGAAGAGATAGGCATAGACTTTAGAAAATAAATTTTGTTTTATAGTGTACCTGTTGAGACAGTTAACTCCTTCAGTAAGTAGGCTCTGTTTGATTGCAGGCTCAAATGTGATGTAAACATGATCAGCATGTGTCACCTTCAATAGCTGAATAGTTTTTCAGTCAGCCACAGCAACATTGAGCTGTTTTTATCAGTCATTCATTGAAAGTCTTTCACTTTTTTCCTTCATATGCTGGTTTTACAGTTTTCTGTCCAAGATATGAACAGTTTGAACCATACTGTCCATATTTTTCTAAGGTAATTGGTGTTAAGCAACAGAAATTTGGATTCCTTTTTTATGATCAGCAAATTGTCAGAAAAGTTTACAGGCATTTTGTTCCATACCAGAACATGTCCTAGCAGGAGAATTTGTTATATTGAGTTCAGGCAGGCAAAACATACTATGCCTATATGCAAAAGCAATAGGGACTTGAAATGGTTTACAACCTCTGCAGTCCACATGCTCAACCATAGATTATAGATTAATTGTCAGTTGTATGTGTACATGGGTGTGTGATATAGGTGTACCTTAAGAATGTTTATATATAAGAATGCACGTTCTTATAATGCACCACTCGCCTAATATTGTAACTAGCAAGTTTTTTTTAAACTTTTGTAACAGAACACACTTCCCAAGTTATAATTGCCCATTAGGGTTAATAAAGTTGGACATTTGTCATTGTTAACTACTAAAGACATTGTATGACTTATGTGTGTTATGTATGTGAAAAACGTGAAACGCGTATGCAACCATGTGTCATATAACGTTATATGCATATGCTCTAGTACTACATGGCTCTTGAAAAATCTTCAGTCCCAGGAAAATTTCTGGCTCCCACCCATGGGGAAGGATGACAAAGTGGAAAGAATCCATTGCCATGTCTCGAGCACACTAACCACAAGGTGACGGACTTTTTCGCTGCAGATGTTAAAGAGCAGCTACTGTCAACAGTCCAAGAAGTACTATAGGTCTTAGAAAGAAGAAGAAACAAATCTTTGCCACAAACTAGATCTCTGTGACCAAGCGAGAAAGGAAAAGCAAATTTAAAGTAGTTTCAAGTACAAAGAGATCATACGTGCCATCAAGAAAGATATGAAGACATGCAGCTAGGGAGAACTGGATCGAGAGCCAATGCCGGACCATAGAGGAGGGAATGGCACGGGGTGTGTGGCTGAGGGATAACAAAATTCCTACCAACTACTAAGAATCCTCAACAAAACGGGTCAACATATATATCAAACCTCGGGGATCGAAGTCCGCAATGGCCACAACCAGATTAGAAAGTGAACCTGAAGAAATACGGGAAAAGGTTGAAGAGCAGATGGCGTTAACAGCATTCCATCTGAGCTGCTCAAGCAACAAGAAATTAAGGACATTAGTGTTCTGTGCTAGAGATTCTGGGAACACGAGAAATGGACGCAACCACTATAGTTATACCCCTTCCAAAAAGGAAACAGCAAACAGTGCCATAACTACAGAATCTTAAGCCTTAGCAGCCACCCAAGAAAAGTCGTTCTGAAGATCATACAGTCGTATCACCACTGCTAGCAGAAAAACAGGCTGGCCTCAGACCGGTTACCAGCACAGTCGAGCAGATCTTTAATTGTCGCATCCTGATAGAGATGCATCGATCTTCAGCATCAACGGGACCTCAACTTCATAGACTTAAAAAAAAGGCAAAGTCTGACACGAAGGACTATGTCATGACGTGATACAAAATTCAATAACCAAAATAATAAATAAATAACCAGGTGATCAAAGCGCAGTGCTTTCGCTTAACGAGCTTAAACTGGTGTTAAATTATTCGACTTACTTTGGTGAAAACGTAAAAGATGTAGTTGTTGACCAGACGCTCCATACTAAGCTGCCCACGTGGTCTATTGCAAAGTTTTGTCCATCTGAGACATCTCTCCCATCACGATACGGTCTTGACAATGGTATCAACTTCACTTGTCCGTTTTCAAGTCTTTCAGGGTACATAGAACTGGTGTTCCACAAACTCCACGCGCATGTTTTTTTACCAAGATTGCCTTAAAAAAGCAATTAATGTACTAGTACCACCAACTCCTAAACACTTCTCTACTAGTACCACCAATTCCTATACACGTCCGTTCTGTGCCAGTTGGGCTGTGAATGAATCTTTCAGACTGGATATTGTGCCTTATGGCCCTGGCTGTCTTCTCCTTCATTGGCAGCGCTGACCGGTTTGGTTTGTACGAAGGTACTACTATCTTGCACTTGATTTTCCTCTATGATATTTAAATTTCCCTTTCGACTGCCGGTCTTTTGTACCTGGCGCATAACGGTTTCTCCTGTGTCGTCACTACTACGAATCGTACATAACTTAATGGTCACACGGTCTTCTGCTTTTAACTTTCATGCAGTTTTCTCTGCTTGTGCATTCCATTAAGACCAGCAGTGTTGGCCCACAGTACCTTTTGGATGTATTCTGTCCTACAGACGGCACATTGCTTTCCGAGCTGTGTATCTGAATTGTGCAACTCATATCTTGGTTAAATTTAATTATAAAGATTGATATAGCAGAGTCGCGGCTCAAGCCTGGACAGAGCAGGCTGGACCTTTCGCTTTCCTTGTGTTGTTATTCTCTTTCGTTGTTGTTTGCTGACATATATTGGACTGTGTTAGCTGTTATATACATTTATTGCTTTGCTCTTATAACGCACATTGTGTGTCTGGTAAGGATGAATTAATGCCGTTTAGCGTTAAATTCCCTTTATTATGTTGTTTTGTTTTTTTTATTTTTTTTATTAGCTTTAATAATGCATGCTTCTACATATGGCTATCTCTGTGGTGTTGCAAAAATATGTTGCCCTATTGGGCTATAACATATCGGGACTTTTTTTTTGTGTTGTGCTTCACTAGTTCGGGAATGGGGAAGTACCGTAGTCATTTACCTTGTGCTTAGAGAAGGAACAGTATCAAGCATTCATTAATAATCTTCTAATAAATCAGGTGTTTGTTTATTATGTGTGCTTTTCTGAAACATTTGATAAGAATCAGATCTAGGCCGGGGCAGGTCTTTGCTTTTGACTTGCTCAAGCTCTTTTATAGATACTGTATTGTCTGTTAGTTTAAAAGCCCCGATCTCTCTGTTCCTGACTGAAGGCGGTGAAAATTTCTTCGTCCTGTGCTCTTGTTTTGTTTACATGTAAATCTAGTGATCCATAAATGTTGTGCGATATTCCTCTGTTTTGGCTTGTAGGAAAGTACCTTTTGCTAGAGACTTCGCCTTTCTGTATTTTATTCTGTGTTCAACAGTTGTTACTTTGCCATATCTTTAGCTTGTGCTTTCTCTTTTATATTTCCTTTTGTCACGTTTTTGCTCCACAGAGCTTGACCAGCACATTGACAACAGATACTGTCAGCATATTGAACAGTATACATATGGCCCGCACACACTTCCTTCAGTATGCTGCTGGTGTAATTGCTTTGATTCACAGGACACGTCCAAGGACGGACTTCGTGTACGTTAGTGTGCTCCTTAGGGGCAAAAAGAGAGGCAACTGCCCACGGAGGCCGCACAACGTCAAGAGAATAGCATTATGTCCCGTTGAGCACTTGTTTTTTCTTTTGGACACACTCGTGTGTTAAAAAATGTTCAAACGGGAAACGGAAAAGTGGAGGATGGCAGTGGTTGTGAGTCTGGGTTTTCATTTTTCAATTAGTCTGTGTATAAGTTTTGACTGAATTGTATTGGGAATATTGGTATAGTATTGTAAAGTTTATCGATTATAAGATATAGGATTTTTTCTGAGTCGCGTTTTCTGTTCCTTTGGTTTACTGTGCATTCTTCCTGGTGCACCGGATCTTGGCTTGAGGGGATACCGGCAACCGCTGGAAAAATGCTGTATCTGTGTTAAGATTGAAGACTGTTGTGCCTGTGTTCTTTAAGACTGTTGTATCTATGTTCTTTAAGACTTAATAATGACTGTTGTGTCTGTGTTCTTTAAGACTGTTGTATCTATGTTCTTTAAGACTTAATTATGACTGTTGTGTCTGTGTTCTTTAAGACTGTTGTATCTATGTTCTTTAAGACTTAATTATGACTGTTGTGTCTGTGTTCTTTAAGACTGTTATGCCTGTGTTCTTTGTGACTGCTGTGTCTGTTTCTTAGACTGAAGCTTTTGTTTTTTTTCCTTCGTTAAGACTAAGACGTGTGTCTGTTCTTAAACTATTGTTTCCTGTTTCTTAGACTTAAGCACTGCTGTGTTGACGAGTCATTTTTAAACCTGACGGCCACACTAGCCCATGGGCGCGTGTCCATCAAGATAAACAAGTTGGTCTGTATGTCGAAGATAGCCGTGTTGTGTACTCCTTACCTATATAAAGTGCCTGACGTCTTCACTGTACGATACACGAAGGCTCTTTCTTGTAGTTCAATGAAAACAGACACGATTGCGATCATCCACTATTTATACTCGTTATGTCAACCTGGAACAACCTTACATTACGTATTCATTTATTGCATAGAAAATAGAGAGTCTTGTTATGAACATTTCCGCTGAAATTCCTTTATTAAGACAAAACTTTCTGGTCCAAAATGCCTATTTGTAAACAAAACGTTCTAGGTTAAAATATCCTTACGTCGTAAAATCAGATTTTCGATTCTACAAGTCCAACATGTATAAAACCAACAACTTTCTGTCCTAAGATGTTCCTTGCTCTTAAGACAAAATTATGCGTCTAAACGTTTGTGTTGACAACTGTAAGCTAATTATGACTAATATAAAGAACGAAACAATAAACAGAAATTAGCGCAACGACTGTAATACAAGCAGCAATGATTATGGATGCACAACTCCTAAACACCCATTGCCAGGTCTCTGTCGACTTTCTTGCTTTTTGACGATCATGCCTTTGACTGCAGACTTCCGACATTATTCAAGGAAAATGTGAACAAGAGTATCACAGTATCATACATCTTATGGCATCACACCTTGACCTACTTATACGTGGAGCAGATTATTGATATTATTTCGCACAAGAAAGCTCACCTTACACGTGAGTATCTATGGGTTGTGAATTCGGTTATACATAGTTATCAAGGTCGACCGGACTGGCCTTTGCACCATCGGAAGACGAAGCTTATTATCACACTATACTATATGAGCGGACTGACTCTCGGAGACACCGCAAACGTACTATAGCCCCCTACATCTTTAGACTCCACTGATGTCACTACATCTGCTCCCTTATCCCGCCAGTCAGTGCATCTCCTCCCTCACGTTCTTAGTTAAGTTCACCTCATCCCTTCTTCCAATTCTCATGACGCCTGATCCAGATGTCCTTTCAAAAAAAAAAACCCCAAGGCGGGGGGGGGGGGGGCAGGATGTCTAGGTGGCCAGTAGCCGGGCCGTGACGAGCTACCATGCGCCTGCTCATTGCTCAGGCGGGAGGACAAAATAATGGACACCATCTCCGTCGTTGACCTCCACCAATCCATCTGGTCCTACCGCCAGTCGGTGTCGCCCACCAAGCCCACTGGAGTGCGCTAAGGGCAGAAGTGGGGTGAGCTTCTTGCAGCCGCCGTACGTTCCTGCATGTCTCCAGCGTCTGCGTACGTGTGTAGCTTGCAGCGGCGTGGAAGGTGGAGTAGCGCGCCTCCTCGCCCTCACCTGCACGGTAAAGGGAGATCAGCAGGTGCTTCGCTTCCGGCGTGAGAGCGTTCCTGCTGGACAGCGTCTCCATTTTACTGAGGCTGTCGGCTCTACTCAGTATCGCGAAGTCTTCTAGACTCAGTGTCCTGTTGACAGTGGGCCACTTGTTCCTCAAGTTAGTGATGGCCACCTGATCCTGCAACCAGCTTCTGCACAACGAATCGTCATCAACTTCGTTATACACGTGATCGCTGACGATATCAGAGCCCACGCCATCGTCCCTACATTTGTCTTCGATGTTGATATCGTCGAGTTTTTCATTCTCAGGATATTTACATCATCATCATCGCTCACATATGTCTTGAGTTGCGTCACCACTTTTCTGTCACAAAGGGAGATTACTCAGCAATGTCATTCGCAGCTCTTGTCACCAGCAAACACACTTGTCGTCCCTGTCGTTCGCACAACTATTTTGCTCGTGAAACACGCCCTTGACCTTAGATGATTCAGGTTTCGAGGGCAATGTTGCAGAGAGGAGATTACTTCTTGACATGCTTGCTGGCGATGTGCTGTCCTCGGTTCCACTGTCGTCGTGGCTGGTCTCCTGGCTGGAAGTCTAAGGCGAGCATGCGCCGTGACCCGAAGGGCGTGTCGGGAGAGCGATCTCACGGAGATAAAGCGTTCCCAGGGCCACAGGTAGCGACCACGTGCGACGACTGCTGCGCAGCCAGGTGAGGGAGGGGAGAGAAAATGGGAGATACCACCCGTCTCGAAGACCGCAGAAGGTCGCAGAAATGTTGAATGACGCAAGTTGTTGTTCTCTGCAGTGCTGACCTCACTGTCGTCACGGAAGGTGGGAAGCATCATCCGCGCCTTGCCCCTAACGCCCCCCGGTGTCTGGAGAGAGAAGAACTTGGCGGAGAGAGAGGGGCGGTCCTGCAGCAGGCGCTGTTTTCTCAGAGTGAAGTTGTGGGCAACAGTCATCTCGCCAGAAGCTACGGGTATGCACCTGTATCTGTCGACGTGGGAGGGTACCGGAAGTGGGATTGGAGCGTCCTCCTGACAACATGGCAGGCCGCACGTGTGGCCGGGAGGCGAGTGTGAGAAGCGCTCCTGAGGGTGCACGTGCGAGCGACCGTGCGGCCGCCTGAAAAAATGACGTCGCACAGACAGGCCGCCAGGCGCCGGGGAAACCCACCCTGCAAAAAGAGCGGGTAGATTTTCAGGTCTTTTGTACATAAATGTCACATACTTTTCTAGCAAAAAGAATGCACTTTAAAGGAAAGTAGCGTTTTGTGTAAAACAAGGTTAGATTGCTTTTGCTGAGGTAGTTTCCACCAACGCGCCCTATGGGACAACAGGCAGGCGCGAGAGCCAGCCGGGCCCGGGACAGAGCGACTCTCCGGGGCCCTTAAATTGTACTTGTAATCGTTAAAAGAAAAAAGAAAGGAGAAGAAGAAAAAAAAATCCACTGACCAAGCGGGCCCCCTTGACAGCGCGGGCGGTACACAGACCCCTGTCCCCCTCTCGTCAGCCTACAACAGGTAGTATTTCCATTTGAGGATCGTTTGCCCTACTGATGATTGATGGGGGAGGGAAGTCCTTGAGATATATTATCGATATATATTAAGTGAGGCATCCTTGGCTATAATAATACAAGTCAATGATAGGGTTCGCAGGATGTATGTATTAGTGAGTATTGTAAGGGATATTATCAATATATTTAAATATATAAGGGGTGTCATTGGATATATTATATTGAATATCACATATATATATATTAGTATTAGCATGATGTCGTTGGATATATCATAATAGATAAATATTAGTATTAGTCCTTGGATATATATATAATCCTCTTCCTTGCATCAGGTTGAACATAAGGCCTCAACCTGAGTCCGCCACTGATGTCGATCGGCTGCAACCTGCTGTAGGTGTCCCTATGTCCAGCCCTTCTTCTCACTGTTTCCTTTGGGCGGCCTCGTTTTCTGAAGTCCATCGTAGGGCGACTCTGGAGAGGTCTGCTGGCGGAGCACATGTCCAATCCATCGCCAACGCCTTCGTTGAACCTGCGTGGTGATGCGTATCCCTCTTATTTCTAGTGGGTGTCCACACTTCTACTGGCAGTGAGCCTTAACTTCTACCACTAACCTGTGTCCACACTTCTACTGGCAGTGAGCCTTAACTTCTACCACTAACCTGTGTCCGCACGTCTACTGCTTGCATCAGGCTGTAAAGCTTTGATAACAAGCGTAAATGGGACATCAACACAGATCTGATCCCCCGTAACACCCACCAAGGCCTGTACCTCCTAAGGTAACAGATCTTTCTCTGTCATCCTCACTCGGTTCTATCAGTCCTTCATTGAAAGTCTCATCACTTTTTCTATCATCTCTTGGTTCCACAGACTCTCCGTAGGAACTGGAACAGTCTTGTCTCCCTTAATATCTGTTCCAAGATCACCAAAATCAGACAGAGGGACTTGGCAGCCTTATGTCATCAGCAAATACTTAGGAAGACATCACATATCCTCTTTGTTTTTCATCATGTGTTGGTGAGTTCTCTCTCTTACGGTCTGGCTGTAGGTACGCGATGTCTGTATACAGAACCAATGGTCACCGCAACTCACGAATTCCACGTACCATTCACTTGATAAACTGTTTTGGCCGTGACCTGGTACTACCTGAGGTCACCCACTGTGTATACTGTTGCTGGCAATGTGTAATGGCGTGGGAAAAGAGGAGTGGTTGCTGGAAGGGTTGACGGCGATAGAAAAGTAGCGTGCCTTTAATGTTGAGAGGCTTTTTTGATTTGGAAGTGAGGGTGAAGCGAAGGCAGGCCAGCCATCCAGTGAAACTCTGAATAAAATCTACAATGATGTGGCAATTCCACCTTTGTTGTGTTCTTGTGTGACTAGCCCACCCCAAGGTAGCCATCAGGGCCAAACGTGCTGGTCACATCCTAACTGCAGGGTTCATACAGATGGGAACTAAATGCTACACATCTTTCCAAACCCCTTTTAACATTTCCTAGACAATTTATCCAACACAACATAAAAACAATGCATTTATGATATTGATATCGTTTGCCCATGAGATCTGCGGTATAAGGAGTTGCTGCTCTGTCAAACTGACAACAGAAGCCAAACTGAAATCTATGTGTGTGTATATAGTTTGATGAATATTGGTCCACTTCTGTCCATGAGTGTGTGTGTGCACAAGCATAAGTCATGAAACACTGAACTGCACATTGCCAAAATTTGACCTTTCTTAGACTGCCAAAGCTCTACTTGAACCATATGTTAGTTATCTATAGTGCATCATTATCAAAAGTCAAACATTTTTGCATTCAATAACTAATTTAAAATGCTTACAATAATTAAACTTCACATTTCATTCCCAAACATACAAAAAGAAATAGAGTTTATGACTTTAAGGATAGGTGCAAGTTTTTGTAGCTTTAAAGAAGTAATGGAAATGAAAAAAAAATCTTTCAAAATTAGTGTGATGCACTTTGTAATAAGTTCTTTTGTTTCTCCAATTCCTTTCTATAAAATCTTTCGTGTTTCTTTTTCCAACAAAATTGACAAACTGAACTGCTTTTCTATTAATTAAAATGTTTATGGAGTCAGAGATGTATGTTCGACTGTTGCTGCCATTATATAATAGCCATATACAGTTGATGTGTATGACCAATAGTTTGACTGATATACAAATTCTTAAACATTGAGTCTGTATTCTTCCAGTTAGCACCAGTGCCTACCAGTAACTATTCCTTGTTGCTCAATTCAGGAGCATAGGGCTGCTAGTAAGAAGCTGATTACAATTATTTGTGATTATATAGTGACTTTAAAGTAAGTTATGTCAATTTATTAGTCAAACAGAAAAAAGCCCTTTATGTAGATCATTGCTAGCATATGGACCATGTATTTTTCCCTGAGTCTTGTAAAAACAGCTGTTAAATGCCTGAAAACTATGTTGTCTCACTCAGCACATAGCCACTTCATCATGTTTACTAGGGCAAGTCACTCTAACATTCAAACCTAATCTGATGTGAATCTTTATTTGATAAAGATGTGTGTTGTTGTGAAATAAAAGTTATTTTAAATAAACTACATACTAGCATCCAGTAAAAGAACTAAATTTACTTTGCATAATATTATGTGCTAATTATTTTGCAGGATCTCTGTGTGCATTAAGAACTATAGTTATTTTGAATTGGTGTATTCAATACAGACAAAAACGAATGAATGTATAAACATCACACACACAAGCATGCACAGGACATCCTATATGCTCAAGTTGATGTTTATTTGGTTTTGATTGAACAACCTTTATGTCTTGTACCTCACAACCATGCTTCTTCCCTCACTTGCGTACTTCCTTGTGCACATGCACACACACACACACAGAGGCAGATACTAATGCACATATGAATACTTGGGCAGATTCTAAGCCTGATTATGACCCATGTTATGAAATAAAGTGCTTCTACTGTTGTGAAGTACTTTTTCTTTGACCTTATGGTCGAAACAATTGTTATAATTGAAACTTTGATCTGTGATTACAAATTATATACAAGAACATGTGGTATATAAAAAGTACAAACATTTGTATACATAAACAGAGCATAATCCTTGCATTTTATAAACATGAATATGTCAGTTTAATTAAGTAGTATAAATTTGGAACAATTCAATACTTCCACAAATTTCATCAAACACCCATGCATATGCCGCCAAATAAACATCCCAGAGTGCTTTAAGGGCATAGACTAAGGCAATAGTTGTGTTCTGACCCATACTCAACATTTAGCCATACTCCACAATACAGCATTATACAGCAGTGTCTTTAGTGCCACTGTCAGTATTCCACAATACAGCATTACACAACATGGTCTAAGTGGCCAATGTCATACTCCACAATACAGCATTAACAACAGCAGTGTCTAGTGCAGACTGTCATACTCCACAATACAGCACTTATAGCGCAACAGCAGTGTCCTAGTGCCTCTCAGACTGTATACTCCACAATACAGCATTACACAGCAGTGTCTAGTGCCAGACTGTCATACTCCACAATACAGCAATTACACAGCAGTGTCTAGTGCCAGAGGCTGTCATACTCCACAATACAGCATTATACAACATGGTTTAGTGCCACTGTCATACTTCACAATACAGCCTTACACAGCAGTGTCTAGTGCCACTGTCATACTTTACACTAGAAAATACAACTTGTTTACTGCCAGGTTGTGACATACTCTGGCACTACACAATAGTGCATGTCCAGCAACACTTTTTGAGCTGGGACTCAGTGCAACCATTACTGTGCTAGAGAAAGAATGTTGCGGTAGTCTGCTTTATTTCTTGATCATGATGCATGAAAACTACTGCGAGACAGGACATGCATATTGTTAGCCTCTTGTTTGTTTTTTAAAATCCACAAGTCTAATAGTGTGATGTTGAACTGAAGATGGCTACTTTGACCTTCAAGCAGAATGGAGTCAAGGCCACATGATTGTCTACATCAGGGATGCACGACCTACGGCCCGCGGGCGGTGCCATCCGGCCCGCCAAACTTCTGCCCACAGTGCAAGAAATCGGCATGTTAGTAACAAAAGAAGACCTTAAAAAAAAAAACGAAAAAAGGGAAGAAGTATTTATCCCCACGTAGGGGCGTTTCCCAATCTTTTTTTCGATGGACGAACATTTCGATTCAGTGCTCGACTTGGTGTTTCTACGATGAGGCCGAACATTCAGAAGTTGGTTTCGGGAAAACAACTTCAAATATCCCACTAATTACTACATAATTAATGGTAAGTACAACTTGTTTCTAATAAAAAAATGGTATCTGCTCTATATTTTTTTTTCCTTTGTGTATTTTTGCGGTGAAGTGGCCCGCGACACGGCTGTCCGAAATGGATATGGCCCGCGACACGGATGTTCGCAATAGATATGGCCCACAGGCCGAAAAAGGTTGGGCATCACTGGTCTACATTATAAAGGAACCAGTCCTGAGTTGGGTTGATTACAATCATCTGATGCATCAATGCTGACATTCTAACACTCACACAACATGCTGCCAAAATGTTACCTTAGTCACATGCTGGCATTCTAGCACGCACACATCATGCTGCCAAATCACCAAGAAGAAAAAGGGTTGCATTTGTTCAGTACAATCCAATCCATTTAGGAGTATTTTTTTTGCCTTGTTCTTTTGCTTTACAATACTGTATACATTGCAAAACAATCACACCAACACAACCAACATTTCATAAGCTTTCGTGTTACCTGTGCAACCCGATGCACACAGTCACATATTATAGCCACAATTGCAATGGCCTAACTCATTTCTATTCAAGTAATGGGTCATATGCTTGTATTTGAGCAGATAACTTCTTTAGTCAGCTGAATCTCAAGCACCAATAGATCAGTATAGCAATGTTGTCGTTTGTTGCCAAACCATTCTGGTCACAGCTACCTCTTACTTAGGAACATCAGTACCTTATCTTTCAAGATGCTTCTAGTCCTTTCCTTGGTTTCCATTAAACTGTTTCTGTTCAACTCATCACACACAAGTTTGTTAAAGATATTTTCTCAAGGTGTCTGGCTCTCAAAGTCAAAGGTAGGAAAATATGGTATTAGAGGATGAAACTTAAATTATCTGTAATAAGGCCTCCATTATCTAAAGCAAGAAAGCAAGTGTTAGTGTAACAAGATTTATATGCTACAAAAACTAATGACTATAAGTGAATCAAGAGGATTTACCTTTATTCACAAGGTGCAGAACTATGCACCAAATTCTAACCCAAAGTTTGAAGACTAACCTTACTTTTATACCTAATATCACTCCATTTGCTGTCACTCCATGCAATATAAACAAAGGTGGAATGGCACTAAACATGAAAAAGTCTGCAGCTAGTAATTTTATGTTTACAAATAAAGTGAAGCACACAATCTGCATTATGGCTATTACAAGAGACGCCAACAAAGAATAGTAAGCTTTTATGTACAAAAAGTGCTGAGGACACTAAATGGTCTTAAACAAATTCTGGCGAGTCGCTGATGGGTGGTTTTTTATCACTACTTTGCAAATAGCGTTCATTTCATTCCTTTGCCCAACTCAACCCAGTGAGCAGTGCCACTTATTTCATGCGATATTGCAGAAAAATAGTCTCCTGTTTTTAGTGATGATAGTGATGTACCTTAGCCAGATTACAATTCTTAGTAGATCTTGAAAGCTAGGGCCCTTATAAAACTTTAAAAATACAAAAATTTATGAATAGAAACCTACGTGAGTGTGAACAACACACCCTGCATCATATAACAATATGGAAGCCCAGTCATATATAGCAACGGATACAACAGAAATGTAAAATCAAAAGCTGCGTAATATATACAAGCACATGATAAAAGTCATACAAGCAGGCAGAACTCAATGCAAGTGGCCACAGTTTCTCTCTCTCACACCCTTCCCCAAACACACACCCAGAGTCTTAACTGCTACAATCAACACTGGACTGGCAAGCCAGTGAACAAAAGTAGTCAAGAGCTGGCCACTGAACATTGAAACACTTTCAGAGTTTAGTGTTCCCATGCAAAAAACTGTGCTAACTCATAAATCTGACCAGAATTTTTTCGTTTTTATCTATCCCCGCATTTTTTTATGTTGTTGTTTTGACTAAGAGGTCGCTGAATGGCTACGTGACTTCTGTAAACACTGTGTGGAGCTGCATACATGTCGCTTGATGAAATATGTGCATTAGCTTGTCAGTTCTTTTCTAAAACTCTGTACAGCACATATACTTAGAATAAAGCACAGCTGATCAGCCTTAGTTTATTGGTGGCAGTGAGTAAAGTTTGCCTTCTTTATCCAACACATGCAATGTCTCAATTCAGATGTAGCAACATAAAGGCCTTCTTATCATTTCTGTTTTGTGTGTTCAACATCAATACTTGTCGTTTGTGACTTATGCAGCATCTCTACCCTATGAGAGTCAGTGAAATATTGCTTAAAAGTGGGTCACAGCAGGATGGTACTAAGGGTCATACTACTACACAGGCATCTTTTTTTTTTGTCAGTTGTATAAAGTACAGAGCGGAGACGTTTCATTGTTGCCTGCTATGCAAGTGCACAGTAAATGTGATGTGCACCTGTCATAGCACAATTAGAAACACCACACCTGATGCCTGAAAAGTCAATATGTGATTGAAGAACTGAGCAGAACATGAAAAAAATCTGCATCAGAAAACAAGTGGACGGCTGTAGAGAGATTCTGAGGCAGACTTGAAGGCCACTTGTAGAAGGCTGGACACAACCTGTTAATGTCTAATTTTGTGGTGACTCACAAGGCTGGTTCATAACATGTTTATTTTGTTTGTGCGACTCACAACATGCAGAACAAGAATCTGTGTGCACTGGCAAGATATGGGGACCATGAGCAGACAAGGGTGTGCTACTCAGGTCAAGAATACAGGACACTTAAAAAGTGCAGCCAGCATACAAAAGTCACTCAGCAAGGAGCACAATGAGACACTTTCAAACAACAGCTTCATAGATGACAGGACACGATGAGAACACTTCTCAAACAACAACTTCATAGATGACTTTTTGGGCTTGGCAGTGTCCTCCAGTGGAATAGCCACTTTCCTGACTCTGCAGACTAGGGTCCTGATGATCCTCAGGTCAATGTATTTTTCTCGACCCCCCCTCGCAAACTGTTGACGAATTGAATACATCTGCAAACAACACAAAACACAAATGATCAAAGACATCATTTTATGCATGCGCCCCGCCTCTATACCAATACACTGAGACATTCATGCAACCCATAACACAAATAAATTGATCAGAAGTCATGTGAAATGCTAGAGAGGGAGAAATGGCAATACACAACATAATTATGAACAGTGACAATACATCAGATATACTAAGTGCTAGAGAGGGACAGGGGACAACTGAACAGGGACAGCATACAATTATAAACAAAGAGACCAGAAATATATACTATATGTACTGAGTGCTAGAGACGGAGATGGCAATACACAACATATTATTATGAAAAGAGACAGAAAGGAAATATCACCAGATGAGTGCTAGAGAATGGATATGGCGAAACATTATAATAAATGAGAAGCTAGTAAATCCTATTATGTCAGCATCAACATTTTGTTGAAAGTCTAAAGTAAAAAAATCAATCCCTACCCTGTCGATTCTGAAGCATCGGCAGAGTTACATTGCGAAACAGAAAGAAAAAAAAAAATTAGGTCTGAGCTAACATTAGCACTAAATGTCTATCCATGGAGGTTTTATTCCTTTTGTTAAGAAGCTCATTCAGGAGTGAACATGGGTAAGGTCGTTTTGATGGTAGATGGCACTTTCTAATCTTACTAATATTTCTGATGACATTAGTATTCAAGGTCACTCTCCAGAGTATTGATCATAGAACTGTTAATTTTACTTGCATTTGAGTGATCACGCTGCCTGCCTCTCTGGATACAGATTTTTTGCAAAAAATCAGTGTTAAATATCCTGAACAGAATGACTAAACATCTTAGAAACATTAAAATTGTTGACACTTCGCACGTCATTGTTCTTTAATAACTGTTTTAATAGGTAAAACACAAGTAGGGCTTTGAACCCAAGTTAACCCTCTCCGTACAAGTAGAATACGCCTTAGCCCCAGGGATGTTTGAGTCTTCTGAGGTGCAGCTAGGAAAAAGTATAATTATTTATTATGAGATGACCCGCAGACCATCATGTAACTTCAACACATTATTGGGAGCTCCATCGGTAGGGACATGTCTTTGTTGTAGAGTGATAGTAATCCATCAACTACGACATTCCTTGCAGCTGCGGAAGTAAGAAGTAATTGTGGGATAACATGTTCTGTAGGACAAGTACATAAGAAATCTCTAAGGTTATCCATATTTGTTTATAGTTCGTGTCCAAGTAGATTGTGAGAAATAACAGAAAAGATGTATGAGTGAGCATACGTCTCTCAGTGACCGTATGATTGTTGAGAACTTTTTACTTTTCCAAAGAACACCACTGTCCAACAATATTGTGTAGTAGATCAATATGGAAGGATACGACTGTATAGCAGGTCCCCTTTCCACTTTAACAGAGTTCAGCAACACTTAAAAGTCAGTTGGGTATAAATTTGAAGGCAGGTTTGCTTTCTATTTATATGATTAATCACGATCAGAAGGAATGTCAGTGGCTTTGACAACTCGTCTTAGGTGGCATGGTTACAGTGCAGATGCACTGAAATAGCAGAAAAATGACGAGGACCAAGGCCTATTTCATTAAAAATGTTGCCACAACCAAAAAATCATACTAACAGGTTGAAAAATCACATTGTTCCGCATATTTTCCAGAATTGTTCTTACGCGGTATTGTGTTCTCGTGGATCATACGGTTAGCTGTACAGAGAATGTTTCTTTTTCTTAAAGGTGGTTGCTAGCTGCACCTTGGCTTCTGCTTGTTCAGTTGTAAGATCTTAAGTTTTGCAGAAATCGACAGCCCAGAATCTAGGTTATCGGTTGATATTGCTGTCCGAAAAAGTTATATAATGACTATCTTGGTTTAGTGATCAACCTATCTGCTCTTTAGACGATTATATGATTCATGTCAAGCAAGTGAGTCAAACTATGTTCCTTGAATCCCTAAGCAAGATACTACACATTTATCATTTGGATGTTCTGATAACATCTTCGTTGCTCTGACTTCAAGGTCACATTTCAGATTATGCTCAGCCATTATTAAGATCTAAGAACAAAGACCACAATTTAAAACAAAAGCAAGAAAATTCTACTTTTAAAAAGAATGTGTGTTTGGTTTGTACGTACAATAACTTGTGGCTCAAAATGTAATAAGAAGAATTTAATGTTGAAGCCGTTCGCATAATCACAATTACTTGTCACAAGGGATACCAGTAATGGGAAAACATGATGTTGTCAACCTGAGGACGCACACGTGATACAGACAATGAATCTATCTGGATAAAGCAGATGGCGCTCTACCGATTGCGTGACGATTTCCTATACCATTAACTTGTGCGTGGATGAAGAATCTATGTAAGGTTTCAAACAAGAAGTTGGGTTTAGATCAGTTTGTAGTATTTACTGGAAAGGACTGGAACAAGAAGGTCATGAGGAAATTAGAGTGTGTAGTTCTGTTTGGAGAGAGAAGGAAGAAGGGGGTTGTGAGATTAGCTGGGTGGTTCTGTTGGAAAGGACTGGAGAGGTTGTGGTATTAGCTGGGGTGGTGATTTCTGGTGTGGAAGGAAGGAAGGGAGGGTGGTTGTGGAGATTAGCTGGGTGGGTGTCTGTTGGAGGAACCGGAGAAGAGCAGGAGTTGTAGAGCATATAAGCTGGGTGGGTTTCGATGTGATAGGAAGGAACGGAGAAGGGTGTGTTGTGAGAAGAGTTATGAAGTGGGAGTAGTATTGTTGGAGAGACAGGGAGAAGAGGGTGTTGTTGAGATTATAGGCTGGTGAGGTTCTAGATAGTTGGTGAAGAGAAAGGGAGAGAGATGTCAATAGTGTAGATATAGCATTGAGGATGTAAGTTCTGTGTTGGCAGTGAGAAGGGTGAGAAGGAGTGTTTGTGAGATGTTGGCATGTGAGAGTTCTGTTTGGAGAGAGAAGAGGAAGATAAAGGTGGGTGTTGTGTGGATTAGCTGGGGTAGTGGATGCTGCGAGAAGAATTAGCATGGGACAGGCAGAGCTCCAGCAATACATGATGCCTGCAATAGTTGGTCGGAGCGTTAGTTTTGTATCTCCATCAATATGCCGTTACTCGTATTACTGACGTGAAGAGGAGATGGCTGATGTCTCCAATGCGAAATCGGACACATGGCGTAAGAACTAATAGTTCGCCATATGGTGGCTCAGCTGCACGTGGAGGAGAAAAGGCAGGCGGCGTGCGGCTGTCTAACAACAGGTAAAGACTAAATGGCTGCAGAACTCACCGTGTGGTAGATATATGACTTAGCGTCTTTCATAAGATTCTAAATTAATAGCGACCAAGGATGTGCTTGATCTTCTGAGATAGTGGAAGTGCCAGTGTCGCATTACTTTGTACCATATCCTTATGCATATAGACATAGCAGGAGTCAAAAAGCTTGCACATGCCATAAACTGCACATGCCAAGAATATCACTGCCTACTTCCTGAAGAGGTGAATGAGTTTATGGGTAAAGTCTAATCGCAGAAAGAAAGCAGTTTCAGATTTCCTTGCACAACAACTCAACTCAAGATATGAGCAAGGAAACCAAACCACAGCTGCATGCCCAGAGAAGACTAACATGAGGCATTAGTTAGGCCGATAAACTCTTACCTGAAAGTAATGCTTCTATCAAAGATTGGATCGGAACAATCATCATTCTTCAATCATACTTTCAGAAAGCCTGAACAATCTCCTTCTTCTTCATGTCCACTGTGTGCAGTTGATAAGCTCAATTATTTTTGGCTTGACGCCAAGGTTGATTTCAGGCTAAACAGGTTCAGTAACCCGACAGACAGTAGACCTTTTCATGGCATACCACATAATTCCTAGTACTACGGTGATGGTGGTATTGGGTTGTGTCAGGAGTCGAGGTCTATGCTCATGGCCAGGGGCCACGTAAAGTGCTAAGTAATCATGGGGTATGGAGAGAAAGTACTATTATAAATATGGTTGTCGGGAAGATCATAAAGAACCAATGGATGGCGTGTAATTTGTCTGGCCAGAGTGTCCTAAGTGGCATTGCACAGGGAGCTGATACATAGGTCAATTATAGACTTGCAGTCAGATGACACCTAGTGGATCATTTTGACATGGAGAGCGTTGGCAAGGCAGCCTTGGCGCGATGGTAGCTTGGACACTGGCAGAATCAAGCTCTGACCAGGAGCCAAATGATTTAAGAGAAATTCTCACATTTCACTGGTTAGTATTTTAACATAAACGATGCATATACTTTGAATAAGATGTTCAACACTAAAGAATGATAAACAAAATCTTTTATTTTAGAAAAGAATGAACATAAATAAAATAATGGTTAATTTGTTTTATGCACAAGTCATGAGATTTGGTCTCTGAACTGTTGTATTGCAAAGTGATCGATTATATCTGCTTAGTAAGATGGGGCTGAACCTGTTTCGAATCGAAGGATTGGCTTTGTGGTAACTGACAATTGACTATTCATGCGCATTGTGATCATGTCATCTTTTGGGGCCTGGATAAATTCTTCTTTCGGGCAATATACACATAGACGGGATATGGTCTGTGGAAGGTTGAAGTGCTGCTTACGGCGAGCAGTAGAATGTGACATAGAGCAAAATGGGTGTGGCTTGAATGACTAGTGACAGTAAGATTAGAAAAGCAGTACTGGGAAAAATGTTAATTAACTGTTATTTCTGCACAGAAAGTCATTAATATATGGGGAACTGATGGCTCAAAAACGAGTCGCAAGTTTGAAAAGAGGTATTATATATCTATTTTCAACAGACGAGTATCGCTAAGGGTTTAAGTAGAGCGAAGTCAGTCAGTGTGTTAAGTTGGTTTTGAGGCAGGTAGTCATAGATAAAGATGACTTTTAGTAATAGCAAAATATGTTTGATGGAAACGTTTTTGGTTCTTTCTCTAAGAAAGGAGTCCTATGATGGAAGTTTC